>NC_037681.1:15473070-15696015 GCF_003255815.1 Theropithecus gelada
GTATCAGTGTGTGAGCATGTGTGTATGTGGGTGTGGTGAGCGTGTGTGTATGCGGGTGTGGTGAGCGTATCAGTGTGTGAGCATGTGTGTGGGTGTGAGCGTGTGTATCAGTGTGTGAGCATGTGTGTATGTGGGTGTGGTGAGCGTGTGTATCAGTGTGTGAGCATGTGTGTATGTGGGTGTGGTGAGCGTGTGTATCAGTGTGTGAGCATGTGTGTATGTGGGTGTGGTATCAGTGTGTGAGCATGTGTGTATGTGGGTGTGGTGAGCGTGTGTGTATATGGGTGTGGTGAGCGTATCAGTGTGTGAGCATGTGTGTATGTGGGTGTGGTGAGCGTGTGTGTATATGGGTGTGGTGAGCGTGTGTATCAGTGTGTGAGCATGTGTGTGGGTGTGGTGAGCGTGTGTATCAGTGTGTGAGCATGTGTGTATGTGGGTGTGGTGAGCGTGGTGTACTGGTGAGTGGGTGTGCATGAGCGTGTGCAGTATGTGTGTGGGTGAGCATGCATGGATGAGTGTGTGTACAGGTGAGCATGTGTGTGACTGTGAGCATGTGTGTAAGTGGGTGTGGGTGACTGTGTGTACAGGTGTGTATTGCACCAATGGGATTGTGGAACAAGAGGAGGAGTTTTGTCTGTTTTAGGGGGAGAATAGCGCTTGTCTGCATGTTTTGCAGACACGTTCCAGTAAAGTGTCCGGCTTGATTTCAGAAGCCCAAAGATGGTTTGGTTGTCAATATGGGCGGGTTTGGTCCTTCCGGCCAGCAGCTCTTGGGAGTTGCTTCAGTGGGATCCTGGGCTTGATTTTCATCATCCTCCGTGGGGTCAGTCACCTGTGGAGAGCTGAGTATGCCTTGAGAGAGGACACGGCCCCTCACTCCATGGGCCCAGGGCAGGTGGGGAGAGCTAGGGGCTGTGGGTTAAAACCTAGAGGGAGGCCGGGCGGTGGCTCACGCCTGTAATCCCAGCACTTCGGGAGGCCAAGGTGGGATGATCACATGAGGTCAGGAGTTCAAGACTAGCCTGGCCAACATGGTGAAACCCTGTCTCTACTAAAAATACAAAAATTAGCTGGGCATGGTGGTGCACACCTGTAATCCCAGCTACTCGGGAGGCTGAGGAGGAGAATTAATTGAAGCCCAGAGGCGGAGGTTGCAGTGAGCTGAGAGCCACTGGACTCCAGCCTGGGCAACAAAAGACTCCGAGCGTCTGGTCAGGCATGGTGGCTCACACCTGTAATCCCAGCACTTTGGGAGGCCAAGGCAGGCAGATCATGAGGTCAGGAGATTCAAGACCATCCTGGCTAACCTGGTGAAACCCCATCTCTACTAAAAAAAAAATACAAAAAATTAGCTGAGTGTGGTGGCACGCACCTGTAGTCCCAGCTACTCGGGAGGCTGAGGCATGAGAATCACTTGAACCTGGGAGCCAGAGGTTGCAGTGAGGCAAGATCGCACCACTGCACTCAAGCCTGGGTGGCAGAGCAAGACTCCATCGCAAAACAAACAAACAAAAAACCCTAGAGGGAAACGAGGCAGCCCAGGCCCCACCTGTCGAGTCTTTGTACTTGCCAAGGCTGAAGTGGTTGGGAAAAGCCTTGAAGAGAAGGTGGGACTTAAAACTGGGATACAAAGCATGTGTAGGATTAAAATAAGCTGAGAGAGGGGGACTGGGCATTCAAGAGCAGGAGCGAGCTTACCTAGGAAGGAAGGAGCGGTCCACACTGGTGGAACAAAGACTCCGAGGGCCTGGGGCTGGGAGCGTGGCTCTGGGCTTTCTCTTTAAGCTTCTGGCCATGTGGCCACTCCCTTGTGCCACCTGCCTGACCTTGTCTGTGTCCCTGAACTCTCAGTTCAGAAGAAAGAGGAGAAATAATAACTGAGACCAAGAAGACTGCTGGGGACTTTGGGGGCTTAAACCTAGATATGAACCAGAAAAATCCTCAGGAGGGAACTAGAAAGCCAGTTCCAACCCCTGGCAGGTGTCTGGGCTCATTTGCTTCTTGAAAATAATTATCCCAGATTCTGTATGGTTTTTATTCCTCCTGTTGACCTTAGGCAAAGCTTATTTGTAACGTCAGTGCCCATGTCCAGAGCTGGATGGCTTCTGAGACATTTATTCATTTGCTAGCTGAAGGCTTATATTATACATTGTCCTAGACAGGAGTTGTCCATTGTCTGTTCCTTAAGTGGAAACTAGAACTCAGCCTCCAGCTTTAATGAGGTGGACCCACTGAGATAATCACCACCAACCCTGCCATCCTACATCATAAACCACAGAGACCTGTGTGTTTCCCAGGTCTCCATCATTGTGCCTTCCGCCTTCACAAAAGAGGCACATTAGAAAAATGGTGTTTTTGTTACTGCGTGCCTTTGAAGGTCTTGTTTTTGTAAAAGAGCTTAGCTGATTTTTACAAACCGGATTATTGTCAATCAAATGCTCAGACTGTTAAGATGCACACCCTGGGGCTTGTCAGAGATGCCCCATGGCTTCAGTTAGCATCTGGCAGTCAGCGAGCAGAGGGCAGTTCAGGCCCTGGAGGAGCTTCCATGTTGGGGGACAGAAAGTGCCATACTGTGGAGGTGACGGGAAGAACGCTCAATGGTGTTTATGGCTGACTTTCAAACATCTGTGCAGAGAGCGCCCTGGTCACTCAGAGCTGCAACCCTCGATGCTTTTAGGAAGTATCCCTGTGGGTTTTTGTTTTTGTTTTTTTAATTGAGACGGAGTCTCGCTCTGTCACCCAGGCTGGAGTGCAGCGGCGCAATCTCGGCTCACTGCAACCTCCGCCTTCCAGGTCCAAGCGATTCTCCTGCCTCAGCCTCCAGAGTAGCTGGGATTACAGGTGTGTGCCACCCCGCTCAGCTAATTTTTGTACTTTTAGTAGAGATGCGGTTTTGCCATGTTGGCCAGGCTGGTCTCGAATGCCTGACCTCAAATGATCCACCTGCCTCTACCTCTCAAAGTGCTGGGATTACCGGCGTGAGCCACAGCGCCCAGCAGGATCCCTGTGCTTTTGTACTCTCATTGTCCCTTCAACATAAAACCCTCTGCTGAACACCAATGGGAGGGACTCCTCCCAAGAGTCCGTCTCAGATGGTGAGGAGCACTGAGGAGGAGACTGCTACCGAAAGGACCTCACGTTCCCCGAAACTCAGGGCCACCTTCTGGTGTGCCAAGGGTTTCGCTGGGGCAGAGGGAAAAGAAGCGATGACAAGAAAGGGCATTCTTTGTTTCTAGCCAGGCTCTCCATTTCTTCCTCAAAGACATGTGGTGGAGCTGTGGTGGGTCCACAGGCATGTGACTGAGGATGAAAAGAGGCTTGGAGCATGCCTATCAACAGATGCATTTGAAGTCCATGACTCAGGGCTTACAGATGGCTTCAAGTGTGGTCCAAGGCCGCTCTCCGTCTGGGTAGAGGGAATGTCTTAGTTGGCATGCAGCGGCATCTTACTGGTACACAGTTTAGTGCCAGTGAGGCTGTCAGACGACCTTGGTTCCACTGGGTGCAGGGGCTGAGACTTTCCAGTTTGGAGCTGGCTTACACCGCAAGCGTGATGACCAGCTTTTCCAAATGAGCACCACTGCTTTTCATTATTATGGGATTCTGTGCCTCTTTTCCACAGCCAGATTTGACATGCAGAAGTGCAAAGATAAAACAGCTCCTGCCCCTCTTGATGGCCATTCCCAAGTGGACTTCGGTGAGGCTGTCCCTACGATGTTTGTTTCTGTGTCACATATCACAAGTGACCTCTTTTTAAAAACTGTGTGGTGCTGGGCATGATGGCTTATGCTTCTAATCCCGGTGCCTTTGGGAGGCTGAGGCAGGAAGATCACTTGAGCCCAGAAGTTAACACCAGCTTGAGCAACACAGTGAGACCCTTATCTCTACCCACCCTCCCCCCAAAAATTAAGTTAGTCATGTGCAGTGGTGCATGCCTGTAGTCCCAGCTACTCAGGAGGCTGAGGGGGGAGGATCGCTTAAACCCAGGAGTTCGAGGCTGCAGTGGGCCAAGATTGTGCCACTGCACTCCAGCCTGGGGAACAGAAAGACCATGTCTTAAAAAAAAAAAAAAAAAAATTTGCATGGTGATTTTAAGAGAAAAAGTAAGCCAATTTCCTACCTCCCTCCTTCTCTCCACCAGCTTCAAAGGGCTGTGCCCTGGAACCATATCCATGGAAAACAGAGAAAGACCAGACATGGGCCCTGCTGCCTCACTTCCCACTCTTGTTATTTCATCTTTCTCTTCTTTGGCTCTTTAAAAATGCATGTGCATGACAAATGTGTGCCTTTGAAAACATACTGTGCTGCTTGATTTTATCACAAACTGCAGCCTTTTTTCTCCCAAAAACTTAATAGCCCAGCAGAAGCAAAGAAGAGTTTATCAAATTGGCCGCCGGCTTCCAGCTGAGATGGAACCTTCTTCTCACTGCCGTGAGCAAAGCCATGACCCTCTGCCACAGAGACAGTTTTGGTAAGTCAGAGAATAAGAAGATATTTTGTGTTCTACCTTTTAAAAATGTCGTTATGGCGTAAGTATTTTGCATATTGCTATGTAGAATCCAGCCATCTTCTTTTAGCCTTTTTATGTAAAATATAACATAGACACAGCAAACCATACAACACGATAGTAATTTTTCTTTTTAGTGTCAGTGTGATAGCCTGTCAAACAGATGGACCATGCTTTTCCTTCCTGTTTCATCATCGGTAGACACACAGGAAGCTTCTCCTGGTTCTTGAATTATGAGCTGTGTGACATTTTGAGGAAAGCACTGAGAGACAACTGAGATGAAGGACAAAATGGGTTCTTTGAAGCACTCATACTTAATTCTCAGGAATAATGATTAAGTTGCCATTGTATGCAGATGGTAGAAAGAGTGAAGTAATGTGCATTTTGCAAACTTCCTGGTCAAATTACTGGTCTTCCTCTGCTGGGGAAGGTCGCATCTTTGATGCAGTTGCCTTATAAAAAGGGTTGTAGGGGCTGGGTGCTGTGGCTCACACCTGTAATCCCAGCAATTTGGGAGGTTGAGGCAGGTGGATCACCTGAGGTCAGGAGTTCGAGACCAGGCTGACCAACATGGTAAAACCCTGTCTCTACTAAAAATACAAAAATTAGCCGGGTGTGGTGGCAGATGCCTGTAATTCCAGCAACTCGGGAGCTTGAGGCAGGAGAATCACTTGAACCCGGGAGGCAGAAGTTGCGGTGAGCTGAGATCACACCATTGCACTCCAGCCTGGGCGACAAGAGCAAAACTCCACCTCAAAAAAAAAAAAAAAGAAAAAAGGAAAAAAAAAAAAGGTTGTAGAAAGGGAAGTTCACCACTCAGCTCACCAGCTTCATGGAATGGATCATTCCTTCAAAAGGTATTTCTTGCCTCCCAAGCACCTTCCTGGGCACTGGGCATACAGTGGAAAGATAAAGTCTCCACTCCTGTGAGTTTGCACAGTAGTTATGGCAAGTGATCCCTTCACAGAGAGCTGCCAGATGCTCTCGCAGCAAGAAGAAAGAGAAAGCAAGCCCTATTCTAGACCAGCTTTGCAGACACCTTGGAGCTCCTGAGGGCTGCTGCTGTCAGCTGCCATATAGGTGACACTCACTTATAGTGGGACTCTGCCCTTCAATGAAGTCCAAACTGACTCTGCTATATGCTCATGCTCTTCCAGAGCAGAGAGAGAGCAGAGCTCACGTGCATCACGGAAAGAAAGCTAGCCCCGAGCCGGGTGTGGTAGCTCACACCTGTAATCCCAGCACTTTGGGAGACTGAGGCACGCAGATCTCTTGAGCCTGGGAGTTTAAGTCCAGCCTGGGCAATATGGTGAAACGCTGTCGCTACAGAAAAAAAAAATACAAAAATTAGCCAGATGTGGTGGCCCAATAGTCCCAGCTACTTGGGAGACTGGGGTGGGAGAATTGATTGAGCCGGGGCGGCAGAGGTTGCAGTGAGCTGAGATTGTGCCACTGCACTCCAGCCTGGGCAACAGAGCCAGACTCTGTCTCAAAAAAAGAAAAGAAATGTAGTCTGTAGTTGTTACTTTTCCCAGTCTACCTTCTCTGTACCTCCATATGAAATCAATGTATTCACACCAGTAGTTTGAACAATGGTTTCCAGACTCGGACTATGATTTTCCAAGGTTAAATAGGCCAGACAATGTCCAGCTCACTTCAGGCAAGGTCATGCCTTCCACCGGGGCAGTTACCCCTCGCCCACATCCGTGGAGGAATAGAACACTACTCAGGGAAAAACTGTGAAGGGCTTTTGAAATGGATGAAAAGATTACTTGAAATGGACAAAAGGTTGGCACAGCCTTCTGGGTTATCTCTACCTTCCATTGTCTTTTGAGTTATTTTTATAGCTCTGTAAAGTTCCAGCAAACTGATAATGCAGATGACCCTCATCCACAGAAATACAAGTTGGTTGTATCAGGTGGTTGCCATTGACACTGCCCTGAGGACAGATCCCTTTTGCATCTATTTGTCACTGTCAGCATTCTTTTCTGTCTGTAGTATATAGTTAGTACTTTGAATTCTCTTTTGAACTAGTGGCAACATCTTAACTGATGTAGCAATAAGATGTAATATATCATTTAATTAATGAGTTAAATAAAACCTCTGATATGTCCTTTTTTTCTTCTTCTTGAAATGGGGTCTCACTCTGTCACCCAGGCTGGAATGCAATGGCGTGATCTCAGCTCATTACAATCTCCGCCTCCTGGGTTCAAGCTATTCTCCTGCCTCAGCCTCCCAAGTTGCTGGGACTATAGGCACGTGCCACCATGCCCGGCTAATTTTTTTGTACTTTTTAGTGGAGAGGAGGTTTCGCTGTGTTAGCCAGGATGGTCTCGATCTCCTGACCTCGTGATCTGTCCACCTCGGCCTCCAAAAGTGCTGGGATTCCAGGTGTGAGCCACTGTGCCCGGCCTGATGTGTCCATTTTATATTTGTAAGAGTCATGGTTTTACCTTTATTTAAAACTTACCTTTTAACAATTGCAATAGGCCAGATTTCCCCCCGTTTCTCAAGCAAACATTAATGATTGTTTTCCTTTCTGGGAGTGCAAAGGCCTTGGGATTTGGAGCATTCAGCTAAGTCACATACCCTCCTGTCTCTCTGACGACAGCACTTGCAGGCCCACCTGAGAAGATGCCTCACAGGTGGAACGCCAGCCGGCCTCCTTACTCACTTCCCACACAAAGAACTGCAACCACAGGGTCTGCGAGAGGGGCAGGGCACTACGTTTCAAGCACCACAAAACAGCAGCAGCCTGCCTTCTGCTTGCTGCCCCCATTTCCTCCCGCCCCTTCTGGACGTTCCTGTGGATCATACATGGGGCACGGTGAGGCTGAGGGGCACCCTCTCCAGCTCTGGGAGCAGCACCCAGTGCCCTGTAGGGTTTGCTTTCCTCCCATCTCACACTGGATGGATTTTAAGTTCTTTTTCATGGCTTAGGCTATTTAGCTTTCAGTCCTTTCTGTCCAATAGCTGCCCTGCCAGGGGTTTTCTACTGATGGATGCTACGTAAGAGGCCCACCCAGGCCCCTTCAGGGTCAGCTATTGGAACGAGGCTCACGTACACAGGTGTTAGCCACAGAAAAGTTCTTAGTTTCACAGTGATATTGTCTGTCTATCAAATGTATTCATTTTTGGTTATTATCTAAATGTAGGCTCCTGGCATCTGTTTCACTTACTGCTTTTGGAATATGTGATTCATACACTTCAGTCATGCCTAGAGGAGGAAGAGGAGGAAGAGGACATGGGGAATGTCAAGGAGATGCTACCAGATGACCCGACTCTTGGCCAGCCAGACCAGGCACTTTTCCACCCTCTGAATTCCTCATGGCCCCAGACGTGTGCTGGCCCCAGCGTGGAGTCACTGGGGGTGACACCGACACACATGGGCCAGGGCCGATATCCTGTGGGTGTGAGCAACATGGTCCTCAGGATCCTGGGCTTCCTGGTGGACACTGCCACGGGCAATAAGGTAGGGACACCAGGACCCCAGGACCCCCTTCCACACAGCTGTTTCAAGGGGAATAAGAGCCACAGGTGGTTAGGAAAACCCTCAAGATCACTTTGTCCAAACAATGATAAAGGATTCTACAGTCATCTTTACCCTAGGTGATTTTGCCCAGGGGGAGTTTAATTCACTGTCTGTTGGTTACTGGTCGGCTCGGGTCTGTGGAACATTAATAGGTGCCTGGCATGATTAGAAGTGTGGACCCTCTGGATGGCCTGGGTCTGTCTTGCCTTCCCAGAGCGTACTTGGCCTGGTTAGACTAACTCAGCAATAACACACCTAGCGGTGGTGTATCACCTCTGAGGGGCATGCACTGAAAATGCCCCTAGTGTTCAAAGAAAGGAAATGTCGGGTGGTCTGAACAGAGAGGATTTTGAAAAGATTACATTGGGATACCTGCTGAAAGACATAAAGATTAGAGTTGCTATTTACCCAACACCTACTATCTAGCCCCTGTGTATGTTATCTTAAAGCCATGCCATCCTGTAGCGTATTTGTTCTTGTCATTGTCATTTGATGGATGAGGAAACTGAGCCTCACAGAAGCTGAGTGACTTGCACAAAGTCACACGGTAAGGAAATGCAAGGAAATAGTGGAACAGAGATTGGAGCCCCAGCCTGCCTGATCTCAAGTCCATTCTGCACCTACAACCCTCGACAGGAGGTGGTTTGATGCCCTGAGGAGTGCAGGACGCAGGCTGGAGAGGTCAGACATGGACCTCAGTGCCACGAAGCAGAGCTGGGCTGACGGAGGAACAACTGAAATGCCTGCGTTGAGGAGCGGGGAGTGAGCTGGTTAAAAAACCACTGACAGCAGTTGTCTTAGGACTAATTTCTGTGCACAAGTTTGCTGTTTAGCCGCTATCCATCTTCTTCTTTTTGTGCCCACAAGTTCCCCTCTGCACAGATGAGTTGTGCGTAATAGGAAACTGAAGCAGGTGCAATCATTCAACCTGAAGCAGGTTAATAGTGGTCTCGGCCATGGCAATGAGCCACAGCCTAAAACTCTTCACGTGTTAGAGTCCGCAGAATACTAGGAACCTTCCAGGGCCCTTCCCTTCTTGAGCAAACTCTCATTCCGAGTTCTCCAGTTGCAGAGATCTTGCACACACTGTTATTGAGCAACGCTTGGACAAGACACCTCCCTAGATCAAAAAAAAAAAAAAAAAAAAAAAAACACCACCACAACAAAAAAACCAGGAGCCAGGGAAATGCGTCTCCCAGGTTTCCCCGTTCCCTATCTGCGTTTGGTCTTTGTTTCTCACTTTGAGATAGTCACACATCCAGGTGCATTCAGTGCTCTCTGTGAGGTGGATTCAGATGTTGTCTGTAAATGAGAAACTCACCTCCTCCATGAGTGTCCATGTGAAAAAAGCAGACATGGTCAATGAAGCCTGCCGTAGTGCAACACTGACCCCAACTTGGGGGTGCTGATGAGAGCTGGGCCTCCTTAGCTGGTGGCAGCTAAGGCGCTTTCAGGAAGCAGGTGTTTCCAGGCAGTTGGCAGAAACAAGGCCCAGTTAGATCCGAAGAGGCGATGGCTTGGCCAGGCTATGCCTAGGAGAATGGCTCTCCCTGCTGCTGTACCTGGCGGCAGAGCCCTCCAGGGGCCTCCAGTGGGAAGTACCTGAGTGTACTCTGCAGCATTCCCTAGAGCCCTAGCCGGGCCAGCATTCATGCTGGGCTGCAGTGTTCATCTCCAAGTAAAGCAATTTCTTTGCGCTCACCGGCTGGGGCAAGAGGTCGGAGTGTAGCATGACAATTTGTTAAAGGAAAAACAAAAACATCTTTCAGTGACACTTGTTAAAGCACCATAAGGAAGGCTTTATCTGTAAGGAAGGCTTTATCTGTAAGGAAGGCTTTATTCAGGACCATCTCCACTGGGCTTTTGCAGTCGGGGAGGGAGATTGGGTTTAACTCTGAGTATAGCAGGGACAGGGTGGCGGGTGCGGAATTTGTAGCCCAGGAGCCGGGTGGGGGTCAGTGGATGGGAACTTACTAAGAAGAAGTGTCAGAGGTAAGGGGGATTCTGGCTAAACCCACCTAACAGGATTCTTGTAGAAGTCCAGCAGGCTGGGGTGACCGGACATCACTTGGAGGCCGGCAGAGGATGAGGAAACTGATCAGATGTGAAGATGGGGCATTCTTGCTAAAGTGACTCAGCAGGGTTCTTGCTAAAACTGGATTTTACAAGGAAGTGGGCGAAGGAGAAGGTTCAAGAGCCGGACTAAAGTTCAGCCAAGTGGAGAATGTTAGTCAAATTACATACACATGCTTCTTAGTCAGCAAGGTAACCAGGAGTAAGCTTTTACCTCTTCAGCCACAGGTAGAAGGCATGAAGAACAGACGCTGACAGTCTCCCGGAGCTGAGCATTTAAATGCATATTTTCATCTCAATGAAATAGGTGTTACCATCAACCCCACTTTACAACTGGCATAACTGAGGATCTTAAAGGGTTGGGTAATTTTCCCAAGGTCACCTCACTAATCATTGGGAGAACAGGAATTTACACCTCCACAGATCTTTCGAAGACTGTCCTTCTCAGCATTCTCTCCCTGAGAGCGTTTTCTACCATCTGCTTTAATTCCAAAATTGGTTACTTGAGACTAATTATTAAAAATACCTTGAAGTCTGATAAGGGCAATCCTGGTTCATACATTTCTGGGTTCAAATTCTACTTCTTCCCCTTATTAGCTAGAACCTTGATCACATTGCTTAACTTATGGGGATACTCATGTCTAATTCCATAGGGCCGTTAGGAGGTTTAAATGAGTTAAGTGTTGTAAAATGCTTAGACTATTTCCTAGAATATAGTAAGTACCCAGTAACCACTGGTCATCATCATTATTTCCCCACCACGGGGGAAGCTGAGCACTTTCTCTTGACACTCTTGGCCCAATCCCTTAGCTTCTCTGAAGTTCCTTGCAATGAGGTTTGACCTGTATTTAATGGGTGGAAACAATAGAGAAGATATTAAATACTTAATTGAACTACATAATAAAGCAATACAAGCAGATGAATGTCAGGTAATCCAAGGTAATACACATTAGAGATTAATTAAACCTGCTTCTGTTCGTTCCTGCCTGCTGAATTAGCTATAATGACTTAAACAAGCACACCAAAAAGTTATGCTCATCTGATTTTCATTGCATCCATTATTCAGTACTTGCACTCATCATGAACAAAAAAGCACACCCTGCGTGTCCCATCTGCATTCATCTGCCGCGAGTTAACACCCCATTCAGCTGCACAGCTGTGGCAGCCTCATTCCGCGAACAGTTTAGCTCCGGCCTGCACCTACAGTAACAACTGAAGTCAGCATTCCGGATTGCCATATCCATCTGTCCCTCTTCTACATTCTAGCGCCGTTCAAAATAGATGCCAAGGCATGTTTAAGAACAAAGTGAAAAACTAGAATGATATCAAATAACGAATTTAGGTCATGTACTCCAGGATTACAGCAGGGCAAAACAAATTTTTTTTAAGTGTCTCTTCACCTCTAAGATAAAGGTGAAAACAATTTTTTGAAAAAGAAGAAAAACATCTTTTCATGGGGTGGTGATGGTTTTTGTCGAATTTAGAGAAAGAATGAGACAACTTTCATGAACCTTGCATTTGAAGTTACGGTGCACACATCTCTGTCAAAATACACTAGCTTATAGGAGGTTTATTGATGAAATCAGACCAAGCGAATACATTTCTGTTGGTTTTAAAGTAGTCATGGCCAAGTTTCCTGGAGCTAAGGGACGGATGGTACATTCGCCATTCTCCGACAGGAAGACTTGCTCGTCAGGTGAAGTGGCTGAAGAGAGCTTCTGCTAACTTGGAACCTCCACACCTCTCGAATCTGTTACTTGCGATTGAGTCACCAATACCAGATTGCTGTTTTCATAGGTTCCCGCCCTCCACAAATTAATGGTTTATTTGACGGATGGGAGAAGGAGAGCCAGTGTGGGGATTTGAGCCGACTATGTCAGCTCCAGAGACTTGTTGAGAATGCTGGGATTAGTAGCTGTCTGGAGACCCCCAAATTGGTGGGTGCTACAGCCACACGGAGACCGTGGGTGCCTTTCACAGGCTCCCTCCCGACTTTCACGACTCAGCTGCTGTCTCTGGTGTCTGTTAAGGAAGTGTTGGTTTGCTCTCACGAGGACATTTCTCACAAACTGCAGAGCCCTCTTCGTTTCCCTAAAGAGAGCCCGTCAGCTCCCCGCCCCTGCACCATCCCTGCCTTGCAAAGCCTCCCACTGAGTCCTCACTGGACCCTGAGTGTTTTCCTGAGAAATCAGGTGTTCTCTTAGTAAGAATAAATGCATGGGCTGAGCGCGGTGGCTCACACCTGTAATCCCAGCACTTCGGGAGGCTGAGGCAGGTGGATCACCTGAGGTCAGGAGTTCAAAACCGGCCTGGCCAACATGGTGAAACCCTGTCTTTATGAAAAATACAAAATTAGCTGGGCATGGTGGCACATGCCTGTAATCCCAGCTACTTGGGAGGCTGAGGCAGGAGAATCGCTTGAACCCGGGAGGCGGAGTTTGCAGTGAGCTGAGATGGCGCCATTACACTCCAGCCTGGGCAACGAGAGTGAAATTCCATCTCAAAAAAAAAAAAGAATAAATGCATGAACTTCTCCTTTACATCCCAGGGTGGGACCACAGGCTTGGTAGAAGAATTCCAATGGTAGTTCCTGCAACAAGGAATAGTATAACTGTCTCTTTTTACCTTTTCCTTTTAAACATTTCCCTCTTGCAGCTCATCCAAGTGCTGTTGGAAGATGAAACCACCGAAAGCGCAGTTAAACTCAGCCTTCCTATGGGACAAGAAGCCCTCATAACCCTAAAAGATGGACAACAATTTGTGATTCAGATATCAGATGTACCCCAAAGCTCTGAAGACATTTATTTCAGAGAAAGCGATGCTAATGTGTGAGATTATTTATTTGTATAGAGAATAAGAAAACTGATAGACTTGCATTCTTAAAAATATTAAATACTAGAGTTTTTCTATTGACGGAAGACGATGTTATGTATATAATAGATGTAGCATTGTCTAGTTTATGTTTATTTCTAAGGAGGTGGTTTTGATACAATATATAAACTGATTTGGAGAATAATTTTTGCCTGTGTTGCTTTTCTTTTGGGGCTTTCCGGGTATTTCTATTTTGAGACACAGCAGAAAAGAAATTTGAGAATGCTTCTTGGGAGTAAAGAAATGGTTAAGGCTCCAGAGAAAGAAAAAGTTCGAAGAATACCAACTGGTACAAGCAGTAGAATGCCAGTGGTAATATTTTCCTCCCCTTGGTGGTGCCTCGATCGAAATACAATTTGTAGATAGATCCCCTCAGGCAGTGAGGAACAGAAAAAAAAAATCAATGTGATATCACTGTTGAACTCACTCACTGGTCCATTAAACACCTTTGGTTCACTATCCCAATTTTCTTAAAGTGAGAGAATTTTGAATGCAACAATGTCTGTAGCAGAGGCTAATGTCCTGCTTTGAATCTCTCTTTAGTTCTCTTTTTGTAGCAAAATCCTAAAAACTGCTGAAAGTAGGAATAGATCATTGTTACACAAAATCCATTTTTATGTAAGTGATTATAATATTTAAAAGGAATTTTAAAATTCATGCTTAACATGATTTCCAGTATACATGGAAAAAATAGAGAATATTTTATTGATCTCATATTACATATGAAATGAACTAAATTTCATGTATATTTACATATGGAATGAATTACATTTACTTATGAAATGAATTACATTTCCCTAAATGCTTGGAAATTTTAAACACAGGAACTATACGTCTATAGGTTCATTAAGAATTACTCATCTTTGTGGTTAAAAAAAATCATATTTAAGAGCCCTTTTCAACTACATTTAATATATTATCTCAAGCTGTCTGGGAGGAGTTGTTGAAGAATGAGTCAGAGACATTTATTCTTTTGCTCACTGCTCAGTGACTTTGCATGTCGTGTGTTTGCTCGTAAGTAAGTAGACAATTGGTGGACTGAGTCACAGAACAGAGGCAATAGCAGGATCTGTAAGTCTGGGAACGGTGAATTTTGTTTGCATATTTTGGGGTAAACTGATTAGCTAAGAGCTAGCAGAAGTCATTCTGAGCATTCTGTCCTTGAATGCCCAAGTCTACCAAAGAAAACAATTTTCATTGTTTCTCTGTAGCGTTAGACGTTAGGATAGGGGGTGAGGATGGGTAGTAACAGAGAGGAGGAGGGAGTTCTGGGAGTGTCGTGATTTGTATTATTATGATTTCTTTCTTATTTGATCTTGGGACCTGCCTAGGAGAGCCCTGATGGGGTGGGTGGGGGGGGAGAGTAAAGTTTGGGTGTGTTGGTGAAAGTAACATGCAGGAAGCAGAAGTTTATTGCTCACAGACCCAGAGAGGTTAGGGACACCGAATCACTAGGAGGGCCAGGAGGAGTCTGGAGGCAGCAGGGAGCTCAACCAGCCTGTGGTTGAGCCTGAGGGACCTGCCTTTATTGAAGCCCAGGGAGCTATTCCTCAGGCTTTCCCTCAGGACTTGTGGATCTGGGTCATTTAAAGAAAACATGCATAAAGGAGGGAACTCATTTACATGACTCCAGGGTTGACCATTAGATTTTTTCCACAGCCAGCAGCTGTGGCATGAGCTGGATTTGGCATCAGTGGGATGAGGAACAAGCAGGCTATATTGCAAACACCACACAGAGAGGAGAAGTCTCACTGAGGACAAGAATGACAGAGTTCAGCTGGATTTCAAACAGCTTATATCAGGTCTAAAAATGGCTGTCAAGGCTGCGACTCCATGAAGTCTATGCCAGGAACCCTCATGGCGCTCCCATTCTTGGGCTGGTGGCTGGCCATACAGTGCAGTGTGTTCACCTTGCGAAACCGTGTCACGAAGTTTGTGATTTGACTTGATTGCATTTCTGCATACGTTATATATAAAAGTGTATCTTAAAAAATAGAAGGTGAACAGGCACTGTGGCTCACACCTATAATCCCAACACTTTCGGAGGTCAAGGTGAGAGGATCACTTGAGCATAGGAGTTCAAGACCAGGCTGGGCAACATAATGAGAACCCTATCTCTACAAAAGAAAAAAAAAATTGCTGGATACGGTGGCATGTGGCTGTAGTCTCAGCTACTCAGGAGGCTGAGGCAGGAGGATTGCTTGAGCCCAGGAGTTCAAGACTGCAGTGAACTACGATCATGCCACTGCACTTCAGCCTGGATGACAGAGCGAGACCCTGTCTTAAATGAATAAGTGGCATTGCCCACTTTATGGGGATTGGATTGGAGGTTCCTGGTGGAAGAAAGACTAAAAAGCACACAGGAGGATTTCAAGAGAAAGCGAGCTGGGCTTGAAAAGCCACCAGACGTAGTGGCTCACACCTGTAATCCCAGCACTTGGGAGGCCAAGGCGGCTGGATTGCTTGAGCTCAGGAGCTTTTCACCAGCCTGGGCGACATGGTGAAACCCTCGTCTTGATAAAATATGTAAAAAATTAGCTGGGCATAGTGGTTAGTGCCTGTAGTCTCAACTACTTGGGAGGCTGAGGTGGGAGGATAGCTTGAGTCCAGGAGGTTGAGGCTGCAGTGAGCTATGATTCTACTGTTGCACTCCAGCCTGGGCCACAGAGTGTGGCCCTGTCTGGAAAAAGAAAGAGAGAGGGAGAGAGACAGAGAAAGAGAAAGAAAGAAAAAGAAAAGAAGAAAGAAAAGAAGGAAAAGAAAAAGAGGAAGCAAGCAAGCCACCAGGACCAACAAGCTCTGGTGTGAGAATAGAGCTGCACCTGCCTCGTAGGCAAGTCTTTGTTTTTAACTCCCAATTCCCTTCCTTGATGAGTTGAGACATGAGGCCCAGCAAGGAGAAAAATGAAAAAGAATACAACCACATCTGCCTCGCCCACCTCAGCCCTCAAGTCCTAAAGCAGCTAGCAGGAGAGAGGAGAAGATGTCAATCTTAATAAAGTTTGACATTTTGATTATTACACTGACATTTTAATTACTGAACAGAGATCATTCCTATGATTGAAAGTAATTGGTGGTCTATTACTTGAAAGTGAACATGAATGTGAACAGGAAATCCCTCATCCCCTACCCCAAACTTAGATTTTTCTTAGTTTAGCCATAAAGAATTAGCCATAAAGAATCCACAGAGCAGGTTGCAAAGATCGTTTTTTGCTTGTACGATGGATCAGTTCACTATTACAGTATAACAAACTAATCCTTCATGGCTTAAAACAACCACCATCTATATATTATTCCTCACCAGTCCATAGTTTGCTTGGGTAGCTGGTTCTGCTGTTCTGGCCTGGACTCAACAAATCTCAGCTGGGCTCACTCAGCTCTCCAAGGTTCCTGACAGGTGTGTAGCAGCTGGCTCGTCTAGGATGGCCTCAGCTGTCCTCCATGTGGTTCCCACATTCCTTCAACAGGCCAGTTCATGCATGTTCTCATGGCAGGAGGGAGTCCAAGAAAGCAGACATGGAAACACACAAGCATGTTTTCACACCTTCTTTTGCACCAAGTGTGGTCTTGTACCATTGACCAAAGCAAGTCATGTTGCCAAACTCAGAGTTAGCAAGATAAGGTACTCCTAATGGGTATGGATGCAGGGAGGTGTCAAACAACTGGAGTTGTCAACCACATCACTCTACCACCTCCCTTATCCCGTTCAGCTCACTCAAAATAACATCTAAATCATTATCCCAATTGCTCCGTTCCCAGGTGGAAATGCCCTACTCAGGGTCCTCAGGCAGCAGTGAGATCCTGGCCATCTGCAGATTCCACAATCAATCACCCCCATCAATTGTGACATTATTACAGCACTACCTTCCATGCAATTTAACTCGATAGGAAACAAACATTTGATCCATTAGTATATGTAGAAGCAATATTATTTTCTGAAACAGTAATTTGAAATAGGAATAATAATGAGAACCTGTACAGACAGATATCCCGCTAGGGCACATTACTGATTGTCAATATGGTGAGTACAGAAAGAGAGGCACATCACATTACTCTTCACAGTAATAATAGCTGCACCCACATGTATCTTGGAACATAAATGTTCACTCATGATGATAAGTTGGTAGGCCACTAACATGCTGGCAGCAGACAGATTTTTCAGAAACACGTATCTGATCAAAAATTTACAGTGATGTGTTCCAAAATTAAGTATTTGTCATGTATTTTTTCTTTTACCAGGTACTCTTTAAACACTTGGGATTGTAGGGGTGGAAAGCTGTGATACCTTTCCTCACCCACCCATAAGGGTCATGGTCAACACTGTTATAACAAAAGAAAAAAGAGAAAAGCATAACAAATGTATATAATATTTAATCCAATGTATTAGGCCATTCCCGTACTGCTACAAAGAAATACCTGTGACTGGGTAATTTATAAAGAAAAGAGGTTTAATTGCTCATGGTTCCACAGGCTGTACAGGAAGCATGGTGGCATCTGGCTTCTGGGGAGGCCACAGGAAACTTAGAATCATGGCAGAAGGTGAAGGGGAAGCAGACACATCTTACATGGCTGGAGCAGGAAGCAGTGGGCAGGATAGGTGCTATACACTTGTAAACGACAAGATCTCACGAGAACTCACTCACGATTAGTGAGTAGCACCAAAGGGGATATTCACCCCCATGGTCCAATCACCTCCCAGCAGGCCCCACCTCCAACGTTGGGGATTACAATTCGACATGAGATTTGGGCGGGGACACAGATCCAACCGTATCATCGAAGCTTTATGTGACGTGAAAGCCGAAATAAATAAAGACTCAAAGACTCAGGGAAAACTGTCCATTTTCATGCTTAGGTTGGGTGAAGAATGGACAACCATGAAGAAATGTGATTGGACAAAAAGTGAATGATCTAATGGTAATAGACTGAGTGGGCAAACCCAGCAAGGCCTGTCTGTTCAGATTCTTCTTCCTCCTTCTGTGTGTCCTTCCATTCTCCCAGGTGGAGGGCAGGACCCCTTCTGGAATGAGGTCTCAAGACCTACTCTCAGACAAGGTGGGTCCAAGAATCTCTTTATGGCCAGCTCCTTTACAGAAAGGCAGAGGGAGTTAGAGTCATATTTCTAGGCTTTATGGCTGTCTTTGAAGGAGAGGGGTCCTAATTTCTATGATCCATCTTCGGGAAGAGAAATTCTGGTTCCTATGGCCTGCCTTGTGGGAGAGACGGGAGCAGGAGAAAGAAGGGTAGAAAAAGGCCAGAAAGAGATTTTGCTTCTGAGGCTCTTCCACTGTCCTTTACTTCGAAGTACTCAGCATGTCAAAGCATTACACTCTGGGCATTGTTTCCTCAACCATGAATAAAATAGACAAATCTCTGCTCTTTTGGGGCTTATGTTCTGGGTACAGGAAGACTGACACTGAGCTAATCAGCAAATAAAAGCAAAATATCTTGTTTTTTGTTTTTTTTTTTTTGAGACGGAGTCTCGCTCTGTAGCCCAGGCTGGAGTGCAGTGGCCGGATCTCAGCTCACTGCAAGCTCCGCCTCCCGGGTTCACGCCATTCTCCGGCCTCAGCCTCCCGAGTAGCTGGGACTACAGGCGCCCGCCACCTCGCCCGGCTATTTTTTGTATTTCTTAGTAGAGACGGGGTTTCACCGTGTTAGCCAGGATGGTCTCGATCTCCTGACCTCGTGATCCGCCCATCTCGGCCTCCCAAAGTGCTGGGATTACAGGCTTGAGCCACCGCGCCCGGCAAAAGCAAAATATCTTAAGTACATATAAGTGTTATAGTGAAAATTCACTATGGGGATGTGGATGCTCCCTTCTTTTTTTTTTTTTTTTTTTTTTTTTTTGACAGAGTCTTGTTCTGTTGCCCAGGCTGGAGTGCAATGGCGCGATCTTGGCTCACTGCAATCTCTGCCTCCCAATTCAAGCAATTCTCCTGCCTCAGCTTCCCAAGTAGCTGGAATTACAGGTGTGCGTCACCATGCTCAGCTAATGTTTGTATTTTTTGGTAGAGTCGGGATTTTGCCACGTTGGCCAGGCCGGTCTTGAACTCCTGACCTCAGGTGATCTGCCCACCTCTGCCTCCCAAAGTGTTGGGATTACAGGCATGAGCCACCGCACCCGGTCTGATGCTGCTTCTTATAGGGCATTCAAGCAAGACCTCTCTCACAAGGTGTAATTTGAAAAGAGACCTGAAGAAAGTAGGAGAAAGGAAAGGAGTGAGAGTTTCCTATAAGGGGAGGAGAATGAATCAGAGAAGTAGGAGAGCACTACCAGGCAGGGCCAATGCCCCCTTGAAATTAATGGCCATAAATCTGAAGTGATTAAGGAACTTAAAATCATATATATACTCTAGATATACACTGTATATATATTTAAAATCATATATACACTATATATGTCATATATACTATATATAAATCATATATACTGTATACGTGATTTATATATATACACACACTTCAAATTTGTAGCCATTAAGTAAATTTTATATACATATGATTTAAGTCCCTTAATCTCTTCAATACATGTAGAATATATAATATACTGATAAAGGCAACACAAATAAGTGCAAAGGCATCCCATATTCATGAATTAGAAGACATTCTAAATAAATAAATAAAAATTAGCCAGGTATGATGGCATGTGCCTATCTATAGTCCCATCTACTCCAGAGACCAAGGAGAGAGGATCGCTTGAGCACAGAAGTTTGAGGTTACGGTGAGCTATGATCATTACCACTTCACTCCAGCTTGGGCAAAAGAGTAAGACTCTGTCTCTACAACAAACAAACAAGAAAGAATTAAACAGACAAAAAAACCTGCAATGATATCACCTTACACCCATTAGAATGGCCATTATAAAACAATAACAACAGGTGTTGGTGAGAAGGTGGATACATTAGAACTCTTGTGCACCATTGGCAGGAATATAAAATAGTGCAGCTGTTTTGGGAAACAGTATGGAGGTTCATTAAAAGTAAACTATCTTATGATTCAGCAATCACACTTATGGGTATTACCCAAAAGAATTCAAGACAGGATCTCAAAGAGGTATTTACACTCTAACATTTATTTCAGTAGTATTCACAATAACTAAGGCAGAAACAACCTAAATGTCCATCAATATGAATGGATGAAGAAAATGCGGGCCCGATGCAGTGGCTCACATCTGTAATCCCAGCACTTTGGGAGGCTGAAGTCACAGAATTGCTTGAGCTCAGGAGTTTGATATCAGCTTGGGCAACATAGTGAGACCTCATCTCTACAAAAAATAAAAATGAGCCAACAGGCATGGTGGTGTGCCTGTAATACCAGCTACTGAGGAGGCTGAGGACGGGGGACCACTTGAATCCAGGCAATCCAGGCTGCAGTGAGTCATGATCGTGCCACCGTACTCCAGCCTGGGCGACAGAGCAAGACTCCAAAAGAAATAAAGAGAGAAAAAGAGAGAGAGAGAGAGAGAGAGAGAAGAAAGAAAGAGAAAGAAAGAAAAAGAAAGAAAGAAAGAAAGAAAAGAAAGAAAGAGAAAGGAAAGAAAGAAAAAGAAAGAAAGAAAAGAGAAAAAGAAAGAAAGGAAGGAAGGAAGAAAGGAAGAAAGAAAGAAAGAGAAAGAAAAAGAGGAGAGGAAAGGAAAAGAAAAGAGCCAAAAGCCTGCAATATTCCTCCACATTTTTCCTTTCCGGGGCTTGGACCGCAGTTCTGGTGACCTGGAATGAGGGGCTTGGCCAAAGTGGTATTTGTGCATGTGGCCTCAGCCAGTTTGTTTCCGCTTAAATGCAAATAACTTGATTCTGCTGTTAGATGAACTGGCTGCGATGCCCTCCTGACACAGCAAAGTATAAGAAGGGTTATCGTCCTTGCAGAGAAAGAGAATGGGCATCAGATGGAATTGGTGCTAATCTTACCTCCATCATTTATTCAGTTTTCTCCTCTAATAAGATGATGGTAACGATCCTTACCTGTGTCTAGTTAACTAAATACAGTCAGCCTTTCGTATTTGTGGGTTCCCAACCAACCACAGACTGAAAATATTTGAAGAAAAAAAAAAAAGCTGGACGCAGTGGTTCACACCTGTAATCCCGGCACTTTTGGAGACTGAGGCAGGAGGATCACCTGAGCCTGGGAAGTTGAGGCTGCAGTAAGCTGTGATTGTGCCGCTGCACTCCAGCCTGGGAGGACAGAGCAAGACTCTTCATCAGAAAAATACAAAATAAAAAAGGGTGATTGCATCTGTACTGAACATATACTGGCTTTCTTTCTGGTCCTATTACCTGATAAATAGAGTAAACAACAATTTACATAGTATTTACATTGTATTAGGCATTTTATAAGCAATTTAGATATCAAAGGAGGCTGCGCATGGGTTTTATGCAAATGCTGCACCGTTTTTTATAAGGGACTTGAGCATCTCTGGATTTTGGTATCCACGGGGGTCCTGTAACCATACCCCTCAGATACCAAGGGACTACTGTATCGCGTTTCCTCCATGCCACACACCGTTCTAAGCCTCTTCAAATATTAATCGTTCAATCGTCCCATCCATCATCCTTAAGAGGTAGATATTATCTTTGTCAGCTAATGAAGGAAATGGGCACAGAGTTTAAGTGGCTTGGCAGGTCTCACAGCTGTTGAGCAGAGGTGTGCATTGAGCCGGGATTTGAACGCCCACCCTCTGCGGAACCTGTGCCATCCTGCAGGACACGAACTCATCCCGGGACCTGGCGCGCGAGGAGGACTCCGCAGGATGCGCGGCGTGTGCGTGGAACCTGGTCTTCTGCGAGCCTGGACTTCTGAGCGAGGCGCGCGGCTGCAGGGATTCGCCGGGACTCGCGGCTGCAGGGATCCGCCGCAGGGGGGCGCTGCCGGGCTCCCCGGCACTAGCGCTGCTGGCGGCCCCCGCGGCCGGGCGTGCAGCCTGCAAGATGTCCGTGCGCCGCGGCCGGCGCCCGGCGCGGCCGGGGACCCGCCTCTCCTGGCTGCTGTGCTGCAGCGCCCTGCTGTCCCCAGCCGCGGGCTACGTGATCGTGAGCTCCGTGTCCTGGGCCGTCACCAACGAGGTGGACGAGGAGCTGGACAGCGCCTCCACTGAGGAGGCTATGCCCGCCCTGCTGGAGGACTCGGGCAGCATCTGGCAGCAGAGCTTCCCCCCCTCGGCTCACAAGGAGGACGCGCACCTGCGGCCCCGGGCGGGCGCCGCCCGCGCCAGGCAGCCCCCGGCGCCGCCCGGGATGTTCTCCTACCGGCGCGAGGGCGGCCAGGCGGCCGGTGCGCCCCCGGGCCCTAGACTGCTCGCGGCCACCGCCCGCTCCCTGGCCCACGCCAGCGCCTCGGGCTGCCTGGCCACCGTGTCCGCCCACGAGAAGGTAAGCGCCCGGCGGGGAGGGCGAGGGGGCCTGGCATTCAGGCGGCGGCGGGAGACGGGGACGGGGACGTGCTTGCGACCGCTCGGGACTGGGATCCGGGTCCACCAGACGTGCCCGGTGCGCTGGCTGGATGGGACCCTCGACACTGTACGTGATGGAAGGCGATGGTGCCTCCGTGAGCCTGGCGAAGTCGGGGGGGAGGGTCGGAGAGGGACATGGATAATCAGGCTTCCTGCCAGCTAGAGTTGGGTACCCAATCCCCACCTTGAGATGGCCAGGCAGGGAGACGGACACCTAACCTGTATCTGACCGAGACCTGGACCAAAGCAGCCAGAGCCGCCTTTGGAATTGCAGAGTAGGCGGGGACAGCCCTTCCCAGCGCAGGGCACAAATCCATAGACTCGAACTCCCCATCACCTTGTGACCTGAAGCTGAAGTGGGGATGGGGAGAGAGACAGCACCAGGGCTTCGATGGAAATCTGCATTTAAGAAAATGGAGTTCAAGGTTTTTTTTTTTCTGGAAAGGAGGCTTATTATGCAAAGTGTGTAAATGCTGGAATGAGCTATTCGCTGCACTTTTAATTGTTCAGTTCGCAAATGCTTTACTCACTTGTCAGACATGATTCCACCTAGAATGACATGGATAAGTAATGCAGATGTAACTTCCATGCCTTCAGAAGGCTTTTAGGGGTGTTAAGAGAGATCAAAGAGCTACAAAGCAGCAATGTGAACTCCTATTTACTTCCTACAAAAAAAGAAATAATATTTTATAGAATGCATAGGACATTGGCCAGGTTCTTGCCCCAGCTCTGGGTCTCACCAAGACTGTGGCCAAGTCACTGGCTTCTCTTCTTTGCTTTCCTCATCTGTAAAATTAGGTGGTTAACCAGGCAGTTATTAAGGCCCTTTTTTGCTTAAAAACTACCTAAATGGCAACTTTATTTCAAGACCAAAGAGGCAATGGTCTTAACCTCTTCAGTGTCAAATGCAGATCCAGTTGGATATTCTCAACACCCAAATGATTTTTCACAGCTGTGTCTTGCACTCCTAAGACACATCTTAAAGACATAGACCGGGCACGGTGGCTCAAGCCTGTAATCCCAGCACTTTGGGAGGCCGAGACGGGCTGATCACGAGGTCAGGAGATCGAGACCATCCTGGCTAATACGGTGAAACCCCGTCTCTACTAAAAAATACAAAAAACTAGCCAGGGGAGGTGGCGGGCGCCTGTAGTCCCAGCTACTTGGGAGGCTGAGGCAGGAGAATGGCCTGAACCCCGGGAGGCAGAGCTTGCAGTGAGCCGAGATCCGGCCACTGCACTCCAGCCTGGGCAACAGAGCGAGACTCCGTCTCACAAAAAAAAAAAAAAAAAAAAAAAAAAAGACATAAAGGTTAAAGATGACACTGATCTTAGTTGAAAACACAAATCTTTTCAAGAGATTAAAAGTCTAGTGCCAATGTATTAGAGATATTTTGACTTTCAACAGTCCTTCTCTTAGCTTTGTTAGGAGTTCCTCTTTCTAATCCTTATTGACATTTGATTAAAACAATAAATTCAGAAAGCACTTACAATGCCATGTATGCAAAGCATGACTCTGGGCAGCTATGACAAACTGAAAACAGGATATATGAACAAAGTTACACTACCATTTTGGAAGATTCCTTAACATTTCATGTTCCTAAAAAATTAAAGCCCTGTCTTTTATATTCTGCACACCATTATCATGTGACATTCCAAGGACAAAGACAACCCCTGAATTCTGAGCTAAGTAACAACAAGGTGCACTTTGTTAGGGATAAAATCATGGAAAATTGGGTTGCTTGAATGGCAGGATTTGGGAAAACCTCAGCACTAAATATTTTTGTTGGCCGGGCATGATGGCTCACACCTGTAATCCCTTTGGGAGGCCGAGGCGGGCAGATCACTTGAGGTCACGAGTACAAGACCAGCCTGGCCAACATGGTGAAACTCTGTCTCTACTAAAAATACAAAAATTAG
This sequence comes from Theropithecus gelada, assembly GCF_003255815.1. Lineage (NCBI taxonomy): Eukaryota > Metazoa > Chordata > Mammalia > Primates > Cercopithecidae > Theropithecus > Theropithecus gelada. Next base: position 15,497,421 of record NC_037681.1, read on the forward strand.
CCAGGCATGGTGGCACACACCTGTAATCCCAGCAACTTGGGAGGCTGAGGCAAAAGAGTCACTTAACCCAGGAGATGGAGGCTGCAGTGAGCCAAAATCGTGCCACTGAATGCCAGCCTGGGCAATAAAGTGAGAGTCTGTCTCAAAAAATAATAATACTAATTAAATAAATAAATAAATATTTTTGTTTATATCTGCAGTCACAGAAACAGGATATACCACCTGTCTTAGTCCATTTGTATTGCTGTAAACAAATAGCTGAGGCTGGGTAATTTATAAAGAAAAGAAGTGTATTTGGCTCACAGTTCTGCATGCTGTTCAGAAAGCATGGCGTAGCATGTGCTTCTGAGGAGGCCTCAGGCTGCTGCCACTCATGATGGAAGGTGAAGAGGAGCCGGTGTGTGCACAGATCACATGGCACGAAAGAAAGCAAGAGAGAGGGGAAGGTGCCAGGCTCTTTTTATTTTTATTTATTTATTTGATAGATGGGGTCTGGCTCTGTCACCCAGGCTGGAATGTAGTGGTGCGATCATAGCTCACTGCTGCCTCAAACTCCTGGGCTCAAGCAACCCTGCTGCCTCAGCCTTTCAAGTAAGTGGCACTACAGATGTATGCCACCAGGCCAAGCTAATTTTTTGAAAAACTTTTTATAGAGATGGAGGTCTCACCATCTTGCCCAGGCTGATCTTCAACTGTTGGGCTCCCAAAGTGCTGGGATTACAGGGTGAGTCCCCACACCCAGTTGGCACCAGACTTTTTTAAACCTTCTCTCAGGGGAACTCTCAAGGAAACCAACAGAGGGACAATTCACTCAGTACCTCGAGGAGGGCACCAAGCCCATGAGGGATCCACCCCCATGACCCAAACCCTTCCCACTGGGCCTCCCCTCCAACACTGGGGATCAGAATTTAACATGAGATTTGGAGGGACAGATATCCAAAATATAGCACCACCCTTCTCCCACCCTACTGGGTGATCATGAAGAAAAATTGGCGTATCGTGTTTCTGTGACTTCCTTTATGCAAAAAGGGTAACAGATCAATTTCTCATAACTTGCTGAGTCATACAGTGAAATATTATTGATTACAATAAAAAACGCAGCTAATAAATCAGAAAGTGATGTAGCCCTAAAAGAAACAATAATAGAAAGTTCCTGAAGTCCAAAGAGCAGGCAAGAGGTTAAAGGCTTAAACATCCTCCCTAAAGTTGCTAAAAACGTGGGAGAGGCAGTTAACCTTGGGAGTTAAGGCAGTGCGGCTATAACAGGCAGCTTGAGGAAAAGGCGTAGCGCCACCCCCCATAAATGTCATTGTCTCTCCCCAAAAGAACATGAAATTTAATGAAGTGAATATATTTGCCATGCACAGGCAGCTTCAAGAAGAATCCTTTCACCACCCTTCCAAATAGGATGCCACTGCTAAGCATCTCCTATGGAGAAATTCTAGGACCACCACGGAGTGAATTGGGCAGACAGGGGACCACCTTACCTTGATTTACTACCTGTCAGAGCCACTGTGACGCCATGATCCCGCCTCATCCCTGGTGTTGTATTTCCTAGCCAGAGGCACAAGCTAAGCTCCCAGATCAAGTCAAGCCACAGCTCTGCACTGAAAAAGCCTTTTCTGGTGTTTGTTAGATCCAAGGACTGCCGTTTGGGAGCTGCCTGCCCATCAGTGATGGCCCCTTCAACAACAGCACTGGGATTCCTTTCTTCTACATGACGGCCAAGGACCCCGTGGTGGCTGATGTGATGAAGAACCCCACGGCCTCGCTGATGCTGCCAGAATCAGAAGGGGAGTTCTGCAGGTAGATGAGGGTTTTGCCCTCACTCGCGTGGGTCCTGGGAAGTTTTTGACAGAGTTGGGGCTGGGTTTCTCTCTGGGTCACCTGACTTTAACAGAACTCTGAGATGCACATCGATGTTCACCCTTGAAATCAGAGAAATTAGAATTCCACCACTCGCCAAGCAGTGTGATTTGTAGCAAGTTATTAATCTTTGGGAGCCTCAGTTTCTTCATCTGTAAAGTGGGAATAATAATCTTTGCCTCCGAGGGTTATTGCAAGTGTTGGAAATGGGTGCAAAATGCTCTGTGCAACACTGGCAAGAGTCCAGACAACTCCTGTTGTTATGGAAAAGGGGGAGGGCGGGAGGGAGGGTTGGTAAAGGAAGAGCCAGTAGTTCATCTCCTCATCACAGTCATGCAACACAGAGTCTGTATATTGTCTTTCCAACTTATTTATATCCTGTCCCCAGATATATGTGCAATAAACAGCCAGTATTTTTTAATTCACTTTTTCAAAAACTCTCTGAAAGAAAATGCTTCTAAAGACATTTAAGCACTAACAGATCATTAATCCAAGCCCCTTTATGAGAATTCAAAATGCAGAGCCTGAACTCGCATCCTCCCTGGGGGTAAATGTCTGCGTGGAGCTGGTGTGGAGGCTACATGTGAGATCCCCTTACCCTTCCCAGAGGAGCGGCAAATGCCCAGGATGGCCTGGGGTGAGCCCTTTAACCTCCAGGACCTTAGACACTCCACCTAAATGTAGTGATGCTTTAGAAAATCAACAGGCCTCCTTCCATCTGTGAAATTCTATTCTTTATGCACAGCACGGAAAACATGATAACCAAACAATGTATCAGTTCTTACAGAGGCTAATCAAAGCAACTATACAATGCAAGATGCATCCTGGATAAGCCATTGTTTCCCCTCAGCCACGACAGACCATGTGGAGACACTTCAGCTGACCCTGTGCCCCACCAGGTTAAGGCAAGAAGCCAGGAAAAGAAACATTTCCTTTCTCATGGAATATTCTCCCTGTTCTTGGTCAGTCAGGCTTGCTGTTACTAGAAGTATATTTCCGGGATATCTTTCTTTTCTTTTTTCTTTTTTTTTTTTTTGAGACAGAGTTTCGCTCTTTTTTTTTTTTTTTTTTTTTGAGACGGAGTCTTGCTCTGCCGCCCAGGCTGGAGTACAGTGGCCGGATCTCAGCTCACTGCAAGCTCCGCCTCCCGGGTTCACGCCATTCTCCTGCCTCAGCCTCCCGAGTAGCTGGGACTACAGGCGCCTGCCACCTCGCCCGGCTAGTTTTTTGTATTTTTAGTAGAGACGGGGTTTCACCGTGTTAGCCAGGATGGTCTCGATCTCCTGACCTCGTGATCCGCCCATCTCGGCCTCCCAAAGTGCTGGGATTACAGGCTTGAGCCACCGCGCCCGGCAGAGTTTCGCTCTTGTTTCCCAGGCTGGAGTACGGTGGCATGATCTCAGCTCACTGCAACCTTGAACCTCTGCCTCCCAGGTTCAAGCAATTCTCCCTGCCTCAGCCTCCCAAGTAGCTGGGATTACAGGTGTCCACCACCACACCTGGCTAATTTTTGTGTTTTTAGTAAGACAGGGTTTTGCCATGTTGGCCAGGCTGGTCTCGAACTCCTGATCTCAGGTGATCCACCCGCCTCGGCCTTCCAATCCAGGATACCTTTCTAAGCCTCCCAGGCTTTCCTCATTCACGTATCCTGAAAGCAGTCGTGCTGGAGCGTGTGGCTCCCAGAACCCAGAGCACAGCTGTTCCCGGGACAGGCAACAGAATATATACCTGGGACAAAGCTGTGGCAGCACTCCAGCTGGGGGAGGATTTGTCAACTGGCAACCCCCAGGCAGATGGCAGCAGGACCTGGAGCTAGGAGCAGTGAGCAATCTGACTTAGGAGAGGTCCTCACAGGGGACAGGGTCTCAGGGTGACTTCCTTCCGCCCCTGGGGAAGACTTGTCTGCACGGCCTAGAGCCACGTATGCGGACCTTCTTCATGGCAGGCCACATGTGGGACGTGCAAACACCTGTGCAGCCCACTGGCTAACTGGGTGAGGCAGCTCATGGCTGGAGGTGAGCACCCCGGGGCCAAGGGCAAGAGCATCTCCGCACACCTGTTACTCTGGCCTGGGAGAGGAAGGATGAGATATACTCATGGGTACCCCTTAGTTTATGTCTTCTCATAAAACTGTTTCTCAGAACTGCTATGCCCCCGACACTGTTTAAGTTTCTGAAGTATTGAAATATGATGTACATAAATGCCTACGAAACGAAGTTTTGATTAGTAAGCCTCACACTTCGATGCAAAGCTTACTAAGCAATGGGGCTTTTGTCACCCTGGGGCCCACGACTTCCCCTAATCAGCGTAAGCCCAGATGTGACTCACCTGTGTGAGGTTCACATTCCAAGTGGAGCATTACGTCTTAGGTTTCACCTTCAGAAAAGATCTTGGTAATATTGAACACAGGGACTTAACAAGTCAAAGCCATGTGGCTGGCATTGAAAAAGAGAATCCAGAGCCCCGAATAAACAAGCCAAGCAAGGGGCTCCTAGGGCCACCGGAGCATAGCGAGCCCTCTGGTAGAAGTGTCCGCAGCTACCGAACACCTGGGTAGAGTTTTGAAGGACAGCCTGGCAAGGTACCAGCAGGGCGCCCCTCCTGCCTGACCCCGGGCCTGAAGAGGTTGCCAGCAAAGGCAGAGCTCGTCATCAGGTGCTTCAGAGCTTCACACCATCTCCCACAGGAGCGGGAGATTCAAGAAAGCACACCCATGTCTTATGATGATAACGAAAGGTCAAGGCCACCTGATCCTCTCAGCTTCAGAAGCTCATACTCAGAACAGTGAAAACTGCCTTCCATCCTGTGCATGGAAAACTTGCAACAGCAATTTTTTTTGTTTTTTTTTGTTTTTTTTGAGATGGAGTCTCACTCTGTCGTCAGGCTGGAGTGCAGTGGCGCAATCTCAGCTCACTGCAATCTCCAACTCCCTGGCTCAAGTGATTCTCCTGCCTCAGCCTCCCGAGTAGCTAGGATTACAGGCACCTGCAACCGTGCCAAGCTAATTTTTGTATTTTTTTTTTAGTAGGGATGGGGTTTCAGCAGGTTGGTCAGGCTGGTCTTGAACTCGTGACCTCAGGTGATCAGCCTGCCTCAGCCTCCCAAAGTGCTGGGATTACAGGCGTGAGCCACCGCACCCGGCCTGCAACAGCATTTTTAACCAACCTGTGTGGTGCCTTCTGGGTGCTCCTATTCCTCTGCTAGTCTGTGCAGCCGGGGAGGGCGTGAGTCATCCCTGTTTCATCCCAAGGGGGAAGACAAAGTCAGAACTGGGCTTTACTGGACCATAAAGCCCAAGTCTTGAGAGGGAGGAAGTTGGGGGGCCACTGACTTCTGAGGAAGGAAAGGGGGTGCCTTCGTGGCCGTTTCCTACAGCCTACTGGGCATCCCTGGGAGAGGGGGCATGTCAGCTGCAAGCCTGCCTCTGCGTTCATCAGGTTAGCCCGGGTTACTGCAGACTCTGCACCAGCATGGGCTGGTGAGCGCCGTCTGCACCAAGGACACATCCCGGGAGCAAGAAGCCTCCAACAACTGGGGCGAGAACAACTCAGGCTTAGGGAAGGGAGGAATGCAGGTCTGAGACTCTCGCGAGGACGGGCTACTTTCAGAGCTCCCTTTGGTGCCAAACAATTGTATCTGTAATGTGTACATGTGTAATAAGCAGATACATAAATGGAGAAATAGATTATACATAGATACTAGATTGATGATTGATGATAGATAGATGGATAAATAGATAAAGGATGGATGGATGGATGAATTGATAGATGATAGATGAATAGATGGATGATGGATAGATGGATGGATAGATGATGGATGGATGGATGGATAGATAGGTAGGTAGGTAGACAGACAGATAGATAGATAGATAGATAGATAGATAGATAGATAGATAGATAGATAGATAGATAGATAGATAGATAGATAGATAGATAGAAGCTTCCACACATTCAACTCTTCTCTATTCAAAAGAGCAAATATTACAGTTGTCCCTACTTAGTCTCCCCAATCCACTCTTCATCACTTTGAATTCATCCTCAACCCAGCAGCTGGGGTACTCTCTTAAAATCCAAATCAGATCCTGAGGAAAAGCAACAGAATTTTTAATATGACCTGGGAGGCCCTTCATGGCCAGGGGCCCGCCTCCCTCTCAGAATAAATAATAGTGTCTGCCTCTTTACTGATTGACTTAATATTTGATTTATACCTAGTTTTATCAAATTAAAAGCATCAACCTGATAGCTTGTTGTAGTCAAAGCTGGTGTATGTTCTTTGGCATGGAGTTTAGAAAATTCTTTTCCATTAGCAATCCCCGCATGTAGGTTGACGAGTCATGTCACTCAAAAATGAAATTTCGATCCATTAACGGGCCTTAAAGATAAAGTTAGATCCAAGTCGAAGTAGGTGAAGGACATTGAGTGTCCATGGTCCCAAGAGTCTCAGGAAATTTAATGAAGAAAATGCCCAACAGATGTAATTTCCTTAACCACAGCCGTGAGAAGCCAATATCTTGAGAATGATGAAAGCAATGAACATCTCTTCATATTTTACAGCTTTCTAGGGAACTTAAAGAGTTTTTAAATGAACGTGTCAAGTTCAGCCTGGGCTACTTCATCCCACCTAGTTAGGGATTTTTGCCAGATCTTCTCATTGCCCTGATCCACAGGTCAATGGACTTTCCCTAAAATGTCACAGGAAAGTTCCTAGATTTAATTGGACGCAGTTGTCCTGACTGCTGCCCCAGGGCATAATAATTGGGCATTATTGACCTGCCCTTCTTTTTGGAGGAGATAATATGAAAAATGAGTCTGACTGGATGATAAGTAGAATGTGACTTTCTTTTTTGAGACGGAATCTCACTCTATTGCCCAGGGTAGAGTGCAGTGGCACAATCTCGGCTCACTGCAACTTCTGCTGCCCGGGTTCAAGCGATTCTCCTGCCTCAGCCTCCTGAGTACCTGGGATTACAGGCACCCACCACTGTGCCCAGCTAATTTTTGTAGTTTTAGTAGAGACAGGGTTTCACCATCTTGGCCAGGCTGGTCTTGAACTCCTGACCTTGTGATCCCCCCGCCTCGGCCTCCCAAAGTGCTGCACCCAGCTAGGTTGGTGATTTCTGTGGAACAAAGTTGCTGGGCTAGAATGAAATACCCTGCCGGTTCAGCGTGTCACTTTTCCCACTGGCATGATGAAGAGGGGAGGGGAGGATATCTGAGGGCCTTCTGGCTCCATGGCTGAGTGAAGGTAGGATACTCCAAGAATGGTGAAGATGGAATAGGTGAGCACCGTCATCACGGCTGATACATATTTGGTATATAGATTTCTACATAGACTGTTATAAAGTGCGAACTCCTGCAAATTTAGAGAAGAGTGACTTTCAACTTCTTGAAGGGCAAGAATGAGAGGGACGTATTATTGACCTGGATAGCTTTGCCCCTCGCCTAGGACTTCTTAGGGAAGGAGCGCCCAAGTGATGCTAACACTGCTTTACAATAATGACGTTTAAGCAGGTCTTATATGCATTTCCTGGGTTTCCAGTGAAGGCTACGAAGAACTGTGACTTAGGCCCAGGATGGCTTAGCTCATTTGTAAAACGAAGTCAAAATTAGAGTCTGACGGAAAGACAAATCCTGCATGATTTCACCTATATGTGGAATCTAAAGAAGTCGACTCATAGAAGCAGACCGCAGAATGGTGGTTCCCAGGGACCAGGCGAGAGCGGGGAATAGGGAAATGTCGATTACAGGGTGCCGACTTTCAGTTAGAAGACAAACACGTTCTGAGGATCTCATGTGCAGCATGGGCTGGGTGTGTGAATTCATTTGATCGTGGCTCTGATCACACAATATGTACGTACATCAAATCATCACGTTGCGTATGTTGAATATATTCAATCTTTATGTGACAATTAAATATTTTTAGAACGTTCAAAGATTAGGCTAGAAAGCCATGAAAGGAAGGTGGTTTTTTCACTTGTCAGGCATCATACTCGTACAAGCCAGAGCCTACAAACATGCCTTGCCTAGTAATTGTTCGTTTATTTAAAGTCTGTTTTATCCAATTATTCTGTTTACTCTTGGGTGCTGTGATGCCTTCATTTAATTAATGAGATGAATTAGGGGTGGGAATCTATTTCCCAGCTCAGGTTAAAATGGCAAATGGAGAATAAAAGTCTAGTTTAAAAGAGTCACTGGCAATCAACAACGCCCTCTCCTCCTCGTTTCCTTCTCCCTCAGTGACATAAGCATGGATACGTGCCCCTTGACTAAATGAATTTATGCTCAGCCAAGAAACCTACTTTATGAAAATTCAATAAATATTGATGGACAGAGAAAGGCCACCCAAAAATGTCTCTTTCCCTGCAATATCTTCCCTTACAGAGCATGCAGCCTTGGACAGCATGGGTTTTAGGTTTGTACCTTCTTGGTGAATCAGGACAGCAAGCCCTTGGGACCGGGGAGGACTTGTCTGTGGGGTGATATTCTCCCGGATCATATTGGATCAATTTTCATTTTGAAGATCAGGATGTAAATGAAACCCAAAGAGGTTTTATCAGATGCTTTTCCTGAAATAAAAACATTTCTTTTTGTTGAAAGAGTAGAATACATTTTTGTTATACAACAGTTTGTGTGGTTTAAAAAAAATTTCTTTTCATAGAGTACATTTTCACATTAGAGATTCCCACACTGGGAAAAAAATAACAATTTATCACTTAGAGTTTTATATTTGTGGACAGATTGTTTTAGTACAAGTAAAACGTCTTTGAGAATTAAGTCTCAGTTTAGAATTTATAATATTTTGATACATCTCCAAGGGGGGGAACTGATCTTTAAATGGAACTTCTCTATATTCGGAAGCTGTCCAAGCTTTTCTTCCTAGGATTTAGAAATTCATGATGTGAGAGGAAATCAGCATTTCCTAATTTTACAGTTTCCCTAGTCTAGCTGGTGTCTACTGACGAGAGAGGGAAGTTTTCTAAAATTAAACACTGTCTAATTTTCTGCAAAGTTTTTCTTCCTGAATTAACCGTATTTTCTTCTGTCCATTATTCCCAGGGCAAATAGAGGAGAAATTTGATCATGTGATAGTAACAAATCTGGACTCTCTTTCAGAGATTATTAAATTAAAAGGCAAAAGCTCGTATCATGTTGAGTTATACTGTGAGTCTTGTGAGAAGCTGGGAGGCAACCCCACCAGAATACAGGCCTTGGTCTCACAATTTTTGGATAAGATTCTTCTCAAACCTTTTTCCTCAAAGATTAAATTCTGGGCCAGGCGAGGTGGCTCATGCCTGTAATCCCAGCAATTTGGGAGGCCGAGGCAGGCGAATTACTTGAGGTCAGGAGTTCGAGACCCACCTGGCCAACATGGTGAAATCCCGTCTCTATTAAAAATACAATAAAATTAGCCAGGTGTGGTGGTGTGCGTCGGTAGTCCCAGCTACTTGGGAGGCTGAGGCAGGAGAATCACTTGAACCCGGAAAGTGGAGGTTGCAGTGAGCCGAGATCAAGCCACTGCACTCCAGCTTGGGTGACAGAGTGACACTCTGTCCTAAAAAAAAAAAAAAGATTAAATTCTGAAAATAACCACGCGATTAAGAGAAGATGTGTGTTCAATGGACTTCTCTGTTATTTCCTCCTTATTGTGAGTTGAATGGCACAAGAAAGCAGAGGCAAAGAGGCAGACACCAGTTTCCCTTTCCTTCAATAACATAAGCATGGGCAGATGTCCCTCCACTACATAAATGTATGCATGGGTTTAAAGTATTCCATCAAAAAGGTCAGAGCTTCCACAGCCTGGCAGCAGCTTCGCAGGTGCCCGTGTCGCTACAGTTGAAACAGCACAGCCCAGCAAAGCTGAAAGCTGAAAGTGCCGAAAGGCTTGCTTTGACAGCTTTCTGTGATGCACCCCCTTGAACACAGTCAGTAACAACTTATCCAAGGCCCCAGTGACTGTGGAGAGGAAGGGCTGCAGCCAAAGCATAGGCCCTCGCAGAGCAAAGGTTCAAGTAAGCAGCTGGGAGCAGGCCCAGGAGCAAAACACTGTCAGCCCTTTTCACTGGTTCAGGGGAGAGACACAGCCTTGGAACCAGAATGGTAGCTCGGTGTCAGGTGAATGTGCTGCACCTCACCCCATCCCGGGGTAGGGTGGTCCTGGGGAAATGCCTAGATGTGAGCAGGTCTGACCGCTGGGGTTCGGAGAAGCAGAGCTCGGCCTCCTGGGGCGCCACAGAAGGCACTCAGCCACCTCACTCCTGAGGGCTCCGGAAAACCTTCCTGTTGATAGTCTGGGCAAATCCTAGTTTCCTAGGTAGGCTGGTTTGACTATCAAGAAAGGAGGATCCAGCAGTACTTTTGCCTCTTCCTCCAAAGGCTCTTAATGAAAGATGGCCATGGGTCACAACCCTTCTTATTCCCCCAGGATGAAGGCGTCCCTGCCTCACCATGACCAGTGGCTCTTGGCAGAGCCCTTTGATGGACAGGCCTCGGTGTGGTTTTGCAAACTGAAAAGATTCCAGTTTGCAAAGGAATCTAGTTTCTGAGGGGAGGCGCCAGACCATGGAATGGATTAAAGCCCAGTGGGCCTCAGTGAGACCTAGAAGGGAAGCCTCTCAGAAATGAGGATCCCTGGGAATGACTTGCCGGTAGGGGCGCATATTGAAGATGCAAATTAGCACTGAGGATCACACCAGAGCAACTGGGATGGTGTTCAGGGACGTAGATGGAATCCCTACCCTGTCTCCTAGGCAGCCCCTTATACCGCAGACACGTCAACAGGAAGAGGAGCTGCTTCCGTGAAGCGGGGTAACTGAGGGGAGCGTGTCAGCAGGAGGGCCAGTTTGCCTTTATGTCGTGGGTTCGAGATTAAACCCTTAGTGCAAACAACTCAATGAGGGTGCACCAAGGCTAATCGTTTCTTCTGTGTGAAAAGTAAAAAGAGATCCTGGAAATGCGAATGGTCTGTGGCCACTCCTCCCCCAGCCTCCATCTTTTTAGCTATACTTGTAGGAAGAAAATGTCGAATGATAGATGAAAACCTCAAACCAATCTAATTGCAAAGGCAGGCGCTGGGATTTGTTCCCCTAGAACTGGACTTAGAAAGCGCTCTATTCACTCAGTCATTTCTAGATGAGCTGGATCAAGCGAACACACAGGGAGTACCTGCTTGCAGCAGCTGGCTTGCTAAGAGCCAAGATGCATCTCTGTCTGGAGCCTATGTCCACCTGAGACGGAATGTACATGTCAAAGCCCAGGGCCCAGACTTAATTGGATATAGAAGCTGAATCCAATTTCTCTTCAATGAATCTTGTTCATTCCTTTTGAAAGGAACATATAAGTTTAAATAAATTGCTCTCTGTTCTGATTCATGTTACCTCTCCTTTGCTGTACCTTCTTGTATTCCTAGAGCTAACATTAACCTGAGTCGTTTTTGTTGTTGTTGCTTGAGACAGAGTCTTGCTCTGTCACCCAGGATGGAGTGCAGTGGTGCCATCTCAGCTAACTGCAACCTCCACCTCCCAGATTCAAGCAATTCTCCTGCCTCAGCCTCCCGTTGGGGGACTACAGGCAGGCGCCACCATGCCTGGCTAAGTTTTGTATTTTTAGTTGAGATGGGATTTCACCATGTTGGCCAAGCTTGTCTAGAACTACTGGGCCTCAAGTGAGCCACCCACCTCGGCCTCCCAAAGTGCTGGGATTACAGGCGTGAGTCACCACACCTGGCGGATAGCTCTTTTAGAAACAACTCAGGGCAGGGCATTGAGTTGATGGGGTGAAACCCTATCTCTTCAAAAAATACAAAAATTAGCCAAGTGTAGTGGCACACGCCTATAGTACCAGCTACTCAGGAGCTAAGGTGGGAGGATCCATTGAGCCCAGGTTGGTCGAGGCTGCAGTGAGCAGCGATCATGCCACTGCACTCCAGCCTGGGTGACAGAATGCAGACCCTGTTCTCAAAAAATAAATAAATAAATATAAATAAAAATAAATAAAAGCACTGTCTAGGAAGAGTCAGAGAACTTTGCAAAGAGAAAGCTTGATGAGCCAGTGTTCAAGTATTCTTTCACCTTCCTCTCGTTTCTGAGGTCATATCTCATAGTAACCTGCAGTCACTTCTCTCTCCCTAATTTTATTTCAACCCTGTTGAGCTTTGTCTCTGTGGTTCCTGTCTATTTCACGAATTCACTAATGATTGTAGTTCCTCTGTCATTACACTATCCTGTCCCCATCTAGCTTATCAATGTTTTATTTATCTGTTAGACATGACTCCATCTTAAGCAGAAATGATACAAGTAAGTGATGAGAATGTGATGCCCATAAATATACATCCACCAAAAAGCTTTCAGGGCTGTTAAGATGGACATAAGGGTTTCATTGCAGGACTTTCAGCCCCTGGCAGTCATTAAGCTTCTTTCTGTCTCTATGGATTTTCCTATTCTGGACATTATATAAATGGAATTATATAATACATGGGTTTCTGTGAATGACTTCTTCCACTTTAGCATAATGTTTTCAAAGTTCATCATGTTGTAGCATGTGTCTATAATTCATTCCTTTTTATGGCTGAGTAATATTCCTTTGCATGAATATACCACATTTTATTTATCCATTTTTATTTACCCATTCATCATGAGTTGATGAACGTTTGTTTCCATGTTTTGGCTCTCATAAGTGATGCTGCTATGAGCATTCATGGACAAGTTTTTGTGCAGATATGTGATTTCATTTCACTTTGGTATATACCTAGGAGTGAAATTGTTTGGTCTTATGGTAACTGTGTTTAACTCTTTGGAGAACTGCCCAACTGTTTTCCTAAATGTATGAGGGTTCTGATTTCCCTGTGTCCTCACCAACACTTGTTATTGTCTGTCTTTTTTATCATACCTGTCCTCGTGGGTGTGAAGGAATATCTTGATGTGGTTTTGATTTGCATTTCCCTCATGACTAATGATGCTAGCATCCTTTTGTGTGCTTATTGGCCATTTGCACGTCTCTTTCGGGGAACTGTCTATTTAAGCCCTTTACCTGTTTTTAAATTTGGTTATCTTTTTATTGTTGAGTTGTAAGAGTTCTTTATATATTCTAGATATAAACCTTTCTAGATATATGACTTGCAAATATTGTGCTTATATGTCTTTGTCTAATTTTCTCCTCTTTTGTCTTGGAAGAAGCAGGAAAACTGCTGAAGATTCAATATTGACATTCCAGTTGCATATGCTCTTTGTCAATGTCCTTTTGCTCTTATAGGCTGGGCTTTCCCCATCAGACAAGCAAATAATTGAAGTAACATTCCTGAGATGATAAAGAAGTGTATCTAAGTTATCTAGCGTGTAGAAATGGTAAGAAAGTGTCTAAACATGCGAAAAGATTTCAATTAATTGAAAGGAATTTGGGAGGGAAAGCTGTTACTCCAAACGTATAAAGACAAGGTAGGGAGATACTAATGATAAATTCAATTCAACATGAATTAAGCATACTGAGTACAAGCCAACGTATTAAATATTGTGGTGAAAATAAGACTTTTTTCCTTCAAATGAGATTTACTGAGCACTTACTATAAGCCAGGCATGCGTAGGCATGAACACTTAGAGGCACAGGCTCTTCTTACCTCCCTGCTTATTTGTCACCATCATTTGAATCAAGACAGCAAGGTGTAACACGTGACCACATATACAAAGTCCCCTAACAGTTAACACCAAGGCTCTCCACAATAGGGGAGCTGAGTAGGGTTCCACAGCATGGCTGCAGTTTCCCCAACCTTGACATCCTCATTCCCCATCTGTATGTGTCCATTGATCTACCCATCATCTCCAGCTCAGCCTGCCCAACCTGACCTGGCCTTCAAAAATAAGACACTAAGCTCCTCCTTGGTGTTCCTTCCCTTCTTTACCTCTTTCTTCTCACCTTAAGACGATATCTCAATTTTCTAGTCCTGTGGACTAGAGTTCCCTCACCGATTTATTCCCCAGGATTTCATTTTCTTCCTCTCTTGTGACTCAGCCTCCTGGGACTTCCCAGTCCAAGGCTCTTTCCTCTGGAAAGCCCACCCCCTTCCCTGGTCTTACTGATCTTGGTTCGTGCAGCCATTTCCATCCTGCTTGTTTGTCCCTGAGGTCTCTGCAGCACAGGCAGAGCTAAGGCCAGCTGGGGCTGCTGGCCAGTGTGACCCTTGAAACAGCAAAGCTTCCCTTGTAAAAAGAGATGAGACTCCAGTGTGCTTAGAAGTATTTACGGCCTGGAAGGGCCCTGGCCATCCACTCCTGCCTTTCGTCGTTCAGACTAGGAGGCTGAGGGCCTAAGAACCGCAAGACGGAAAAATGGAAAGTGCAGTAATTAGTCTTCATGACCATACGCTGCTCCCTGCTGCGTGGTCTCTACAGACAGCTCCAGTCCTGGCTCAGCCTCCCTTTGCCTTTGGCCTCTGCTCTCCCTGTAGCCGCCTTCTTCCCTTTAAATGAATCACGCATCCAAATGGCAGGCAGGTCCCTTTTTAAATGCATTGTTTGTGGCGCATCTCTAATGAGATGAACAGCAGGCTTTTGGAAAGGACAATTGAACATGTGGTGCAGGGAGGGTGTCACTCCATAGCACATGTCACATTTTAGAGTAGGGGTCACCTCCCGGATCCTCTGTGATGCAGTAAAAGAAAAAAGGCAGAGCACCCCCTGAGGCTTCCTTTGGTCTATAGAGGCCTCTATGGGGCAGGGGGCAGGGGGTGGGGGGCGGGGTGGGCCGGGGTCGGGGGCGGGGCAGGGGGGATCATGGGTCTATTCTTGACTTCTGCCATCCAGGTTGAGGCACAGGGACCCAGGGCTGAGCAGCGAGAGACCTGCCTGCCCAGGTCAGTTCCTGGCAGTGTCTGCAGAAATGGCAGAGGGAACTCAGAAGGAATCTGAGAAGTGGTTTCAGAGTGGCCTCCAATCAGAGGTCAGCATGGTAGCAAGACCCTCAGCAGGCAGGGAGCTGCCAGGGTGCCCCATTTCAGTCCCAGAGGATCACCTGATCCTGGAGATGAGTCAAGAGGGCCCTGGGGTGACCCTGAAGCCTGCTTTCTCGGCCTGCCTGCTAGCTCAGGGCCTGGGAGCAGGTCTGAGGCCAGCCTGACCCTGTTGGGCTTGATTCTGGAACCATTTGGTGGGCTGCAGCATGACTAAACCGCTCAGGAGCAGCCTGTGCCCAGGAGAGCCACCTGATTCTGTTGAAAATGCCAATTCTGGGCTCCAGCAGTCTCTGAAAATAAGGGCTTTGGGATCTGCACTTTCAAGGAGCAGCCAGAGTACTTCTGATGCACAGTTAAATAGGAGAATTACGACATTAGAGAAAAGGGCTTCTAATTTGAGGCTCATCAATTTGAGTCCTAAGCCCTCCAATTAATATCTGCCTGGCTTTGAGAAACTTAATTTGTCTGATTCTCAATCTTCTTCACCCTAAAATGGGAATAATAGTACCCTAAGTCCACTGTGGGGATGAAATGTTTCAATGTGTGTAAAGTTTTGAGCACAGACTCAGTACTATAAAATGGTAGCTATGGTCAGTAACAAGTGTTTCTTCTGCACAGGACTGGGATGGCAGAGACTGGGAAAAAAGATGGAAATCAATAGTGCCCTATTTACACTGTACCCCTCCTATGTATAAAGGGAGGAATAGTATATGATATACATAAAGAGTTATAGAAATAACTCATGTAATTCTTACAAGAGTCCCATGAGAGAGGTACACTTGTTAGCACCTTTTTAAAAAGGTGTTCTGGAGGTGGAAGGCCAAGGCTGAGGCAGATTTACTGTCTGGTGAGCACCTGCTTTCTGGTTCATAGGTGGCATCTTCTCACTGTGCCCTCACATGGGGCAAGGGGCCAGGGAACTCTCTGGGGCTTCTTTTATTATAAGACACTAATCCCACTCAGGAAGGTGGGAAGCACTTTTCTCTAGCGTGCTTTCCTGCCCACCCCCTTACCTGATTCCTACTCATTTCCTAGGGTTCAGCCTTCATTGACCTTCAGAACTTCATTGACTCCATGTTGTAATAGCAGGTGATGAAATCAGTAATTGTGTGGCAAGTTGTCTGGTGTCTGTGTCTCCTGCGGGAGTGCAGCTCCCTGAAGGCCAGGACCACGTCTTTCTTGCTGTCTGCAGCCCTCAGCAGGTGCAGGGCCTGGAGCACAGTGTGGGGGTATTTGTGGGTTGCATATGGGGAATATTCATGGGAGCATTAAGGAAGGGCGCTTTCATTTCCCACTGCTACTGTAAGAAACTGCCACAGACTTCATGCTTTAGAACAGCACAGATATCTTCTTCTTTTTTTTTTTTTTTGAGATAGAGTCTCGCAGTGTTGCCCGGACTGGAGTGCAATGGTGCAATCTCGGCTCATTGCAAGCTCTGCCTCCCGGGCTCAAGCGATTCTCCTGCCTCAGCCTCCCAAGTAGCTGGGACTACAGGTGCATGCCACCATGCCCAGCTAATTTTTTGCATTTTTATTAGAGACGGGGTTTCACTGTATTGGCCAGGCTGGTCTCAAACTCCTAACCTCGTGATCCGCCCACCTCAGCCTCCCAAAGTGCTGGGATTATAGGCGTGAGCCACCGCGCCCAGCCACAGATGTATTCTTTTATAGTTCTAGAGGGCAGAAGTCTGAAATGAGTCTCACAAAGCTAAAACCAAGGTGTGGGCTGAGCTGCTTCTTTCTGGAGGCTCCAGAGGAGAAGCCGTTTCCTTGCCTTTTCAGCTCCTAGAGGCCGCATGCATTCCTTGGCGCGTGGCCCCTTGCTTACCTCTCTCGGGGCTTGCTTCTGCCATCCCATCTCCTACTGCTCACTTGAGACTTCTGCCTCTCCCTAGGAGGATCTTCTGTTTACATTAGGCCCTCTGTGGGATCAGCTGCATCCCAGAGGCAATGAGAATCCCCACCCACATTTCAGAAAGCACTGATTCAGAAGCTGCAGAACCAACAAAAACACAGAACTATTTTTTTTTTTTTTTTTTTTTTTTTTTTTGAGACGGAGTCTCGCTCTGTCGCCCAGGCTGGAGTGCAGTGGCCGAATCTCAGCTCACTGCAAGCTCCGCCTCCCGGGTTTACGTCATTCTCCTGCCTCAGCCTCCCGAGTAGCTGGGACTATAGGCGCCTGCCACCTCGCCCGGCTATTTTTTTGTATTTTTTAGTAGAGACGGGGTTTCATCGTGTTAGCCAGGATGGTCTCGATCTCCTGACCTCGTGATCCTCCCGTCTCGGCCTCCCAAAGTGCTGGGATTACAGGCTTGAGCCACCGTGCCCAGCCAACACAGAAGTATTTTTAAAGTTGATTTGAATTGTTCGAATATCATCTCCATCATAGATATGTATGGATATCCTGGATAATCTACGATAATCTTTCCCTCTTGGGCTCCCTCACTTAATCACATCTGCAAAGTCCCTGTTATCACATAAAGTCACATTCACACATTCTGGGGATTAGGACATCTTTGGCATCTGGGGATTAGGACATCTTTGGGGGAGCTGTTATTCTATCTACTGCAGGATGGAAGTAACAGTTTACATGGATTTGCAAGTGGAGATAGAAACATAGTGATTTATTCTAATGTATGCTGCAGCCCCCTTTGGTATGTTGGAGGTGTCATGATGGCAATTATTTATAATACAAATGTTTTAAATATGGAAATTAAAATGGGTCTAACACATGTGAGATTCAATTGATGAAGATAAATTTTAATGTAATCTCAGCATATCAAATATATAAATGAATGTGAAAACTCAAAGGAAAGGGGTCATACATTGAACTGTCTTGCTAGACAGTGCCTTGCCTCTCAGAGTGGACTGTTCAAACACGCCTGCTGCTCTCCTGTCCAGGAGGTGGGTCCACATCCCCCCTTTTCTGGTGCCGTCTGTTGTGTGTGGCTGGCCAGTGTCTGTTGAATCACAACATTTGACACTGGATAAGAGAAAATTCTAGCCCAAAATGAGTAAGGATATGCAATGGACCACTATTCCAGTTAAGCACATACATTCATCCCTTGGTGTCCGTGGGCAATTGGTTCCAGAAACCCTCCTCCAGTCCCCCACCAAAAGACGCCAAAATCTGTGGATGCTCAAGTCCCTGATGTAAAATGGGATAGTGTGCGTAAAACCTACACACAGCCTCCTGTGTACTTTGAGTCATCTCTAGATTACTTATAATACCTCATATAATCTAAGTGCTCTATAAATCGTTGTGATAGTATATTGATTTTTTATTTGTATTATTACTGTTATTATTATTGAGACAGAGTCTCACTCTGTTGCCCAGGCTGGAATGTAGTGGCACAATCTTGGCTCACCACAACCTCCACCTCCTGGGTTCAAGCGATTCTCCTGCCTCATCCTCCCAAGTTGCTGGGATTACAGGCACCTGCCACCACGCCTGGCTAATTTTTGTATTTTTAGTAGAGACGGGATTTTGTCATGTTGACCAGGCTGGTCTCGAACTCCTAACCTCAGGTGATCCGTCTGCCTTGCCCTTCCAAAGTGCTGGGATTACAGGCATGAGCCACTGCGCCTGGCCTATTTGTATTATTTTTTATTTTATACTGTAGCTTTTTTTTCCCCTAAATATTTTCAGTCTGTGGTTGGTTGGATCCACAGATGCAAACATCCATGAATGTGGAAGGCCAACTGTATGTCTAAGGCTTCGGAACAATACACATTTCATTCAGAGAAATCAGGGAAGTCATGGTTGGGAACATTGAATCGAGGGGTAAAAGAGACATCAACAGCCTGAAAATGGGCAAGCGTCATTCAGAGTCTCAAAAATCAGACGTTGGGAGGATCTGTGGGTGAACACAAATAACTTACATAGTGATTCTGGAACAGGCTGTTGAAGAGATGGTTTCTGTGCCCTAGGAATAGGAAGAAGTGGCCATCTACAGGCCATATTGGTTGGGAAGGATGTCATGTCAAAGACCATCCTTTTCTTTTATAGTTTTCCTGTGATGACGCGTTAGGAAACTGTTGTGGATTTCCCTGAGGCATTTGAAGAAAACCGCATGGTTGTATTCTCATAGACAAGATGGAATAACGTAAACTTGGGCAGATTTATATTTATTTCCCATATATCTGATTTCACAATGGGTGTGAAACTGTGGATGAAAGAACAATTGGGTCAATAACCAAAAGGGTCTACTGGTAGGGCGGGGTTTCATCTGAACTCTGTGTAGGAGGTTTCTGCTTCCTTGACCTTTTGCAATACACTGAAAAGTGGGGGGAAGGGGTCTGGGAGCCAGAGGAAGGATTCTGGGGTTGAAACGACTGGAAGCTTGATACAGTGAGAGACACGGAAAACTACATATTTGGGAGACCTAGAAAATTGTCAAGAGAAGCCAATGTCATAACCAGGAAAATGGTGCCAAGAAGGGCAAGAAAACTGAGGGGAAAAATTAACTAGGACAGTATGAGGCATTATACTGGTATGCTGTAAAGTAAAATAAAAATTAAAAGAAAGATATTAATAAAATAGACAAGCTTTTTCTGTGCCCTGAGAATGGGAAGAAGTGACCACCTACAGGCAATATTGGTTGGGAAGGGTGTCACACCAAAGCGCATTCGTTTCTTTGATAGGTTTCCTATGATGATGAAGCGGGGAGCTATTGTGGATAGCATCCCTAGGAGGATGGAGTAGAGGGTGGTGGAGGTGAGACGCCTCCCCAACCTTGCTCGCCTCCCACTGGAGTTTCGAGGGCAGTTCTGGATCCCATAGTTTAACAGGGACATGGACAAGCTGGGATGTCTGAAAGCAGCCAGCCCGGAAAGGAGCAGTCTCAGGAACGACACAGTGCTTTCTGCAGATGCCGGAAAGGCTAACACCGAAGAGGAGAATGCTATTTGTTCTGGGGTTACCCTGGGGAACAGGAGTAAAACTGGCAGTGGGAGCTGCAGGCCTCGCATTTTTCGTCTCTGCTGCCATCCTCTTTCTCTTGCCTTCAGCACTGGGTGGAGGGCGCATCCTACGCTCTAGCTTCTCCAGCCAGGTTCTCACCACCCACACTCCAGATTTGCTAGCAAAGGCACCACATCCAGAATTTCCATTCCGCGCCTCCTACCCTGTATCCTTCTTGCTTGTGCAACCCTCCTGCAACATGCTTGGACCACGTGGAGCTGCCAACCCTTTGTCCCTGTCACGACCTTCCCAACTGTCAGCATGTCCTGGCTCCCCTTTCTCTTTGCCCAGGTTAGACTCCATGGTCCGTCTTCACGATTGCCCTGAGAGCACCTACACCTCCTCTGACCCTCTCGCCTCCTGCCTGGCCATACCCAACGCCTTTAAGCCCTGCTTCCACCTCCTCTGTTCCTGTACCCAGGTGGCTCAGGTCTGCCCAAAACCATGTGGCCGAACTGAGACTGCCCCTTTTCAATTCATGAACAGAACCCTCGCATGCATTCTCAGCACTCCTAGAAAATCCCATTTCATTTCCCCCGTAAGATCCCGTTTTTAAAGAGCAAACCTAAGCGCTCCCCTTCATTCTCTCTCAGTTGCAGATGATGCTCATACTTATTTGACACAGTATGAAATCACACCAGGCAACTCACTCCTCTCCCTCCACTAAGTCGAAAAGTTTGCCTGCGTTTCCACCAGTGGATCTCAAACAGGGAGCTGAGAGACTCCTCGCGAGGGACATTTGGCAGTGTCTGGAGACCTTTTTGGTTCTTCCAACTTGGGTTCGGGTGGGGGGTGCTGCTGGTATCTAGCAGGTAGAGCCCAGGGATGCTGCTAAATACTCTATTATGCGAAGGACAGCCCCCCACCTCAAAAAGTCATCCAGCCCAAGATGTCAGCCGTGCTAAGGTTGAGAAAGCCTGGTCTACACCTACCTTCCTTCTGTTACTATCTGGCTGGATACATCAGGGAGAGACAGAGCCTTGCGACATATCTCAGTGGGTTCTATTGGCATTTGGGGTAGGACAGTTCCTTGTGTAAGATCGTCCCATACATTGCAGGACATTTAGAATTCCTGACCCCTACCCACCAAGTGCAAGGAGATAGAGCCCCTCAACCAGGTTTCTGTGAAAACCAGGATGTTCCCCAGATTTCCAGTTGCTTTTTATGGAGAGGAAACTTCTCCCAGTTGAGAACCATTGTACAATGATGGTGATTTTATCATTTGCAGGATTGGGCGGTCCAACCCACTTCCTTTTTTCGTGTCTGTGTGTGTGTGTGTGTGTGTGTGTGTGTGTGTGAGACAGGGTCTCACTCTGTCGCCCAGGCTGGAGTGCAGTGGCATGATCATAGCTCACTGCAGCCTCAATCTCCTGGGTTCAAGTGATCCTCCTGCCTCAGCCTCCTGAGTAGCTAGGACTACAGGTGTGCACCACCACGCCCAGCCAATTTTCTCTATATTATAAAAAATATAACAAAGGTTAAACAAATATTTTAATGTCATTTGTTCAGTATGTTTATATATATTGGTATAATTTCTGAAATCCTCAAAGAACATAACACATCCTTTCCTCCAACATTTTTCTTTACCACTGAACACCAACACATAAAAATAAAACAGACTTTTAAATATACTAGCAAGATATAAAGTGTTTGGGAAGGTTACATGTATTTTTAGAAAAATGCATCCCTTATGAAGCTCTTACAAAATTGTAGCCCATAAAAATATGAGTGTAAAAGAAATTGTTGTAGCAAGAGGAGGATTACTTATCTCCGAGAAGGTTAACTATCTGGAAGGCAAGCTTCACGTTTAATTGGAGATCATTTAACGTCAGTGGAGAGCACTGCTTTATTGTGTCCTTTATGACTCCCCAGGTCATGTAATCCACTCCGTTGCATACAAAGTGCTGTGACTGATCATTCTCCCGATTCAGAAGCTTCTGGAACCCCTAATACAATGGCATCCATGCCTTGGGCATGAAACCCACCCCCTAAGAACAGATATTTGGTCCCTTGACTCCCTAGATTGAATCTTCATATACCATTTTAGGTTCTGTTATAGGCAAAATAAAAATAGAAAAGGTTAAAAGAAGCTCCTGGCTGGGTATGCAAGCATTTCACCCAGCAGAGGACACCTGTTGAGTGCTGGGTGGGGACCAGGCCAGCATCGATGAGTGAGCGCAGTCAGGGTCCGGAGGGCAGACGTCACAGTCCAGGATGGCTCCTGCCACTCTCCGGCAGGGTCAGCAAGCAGGAAGGACATCCCTCTGGGCTCCCCAGGTGGCCACTTTGAGAGCGTGGATCAGGCTTTTCTGGTCCTACCCTTGAGACTTGAATCCTCTTGGTTTACAAGCTGCCCATCCATCCTCACAGGCCATGGGTAGCCAACCCTAAAGTCAGGTGAAAAGGAGAGAAATACCCAAAAGAATGTCCACTGGCCTGAAGGAGAGATGCGATCAACACAGCCCCTGTCCTTCAGCTCCTAGGGTCACCCACACCAGTGAAACACAAATAAAAATAAGTAAGCTCGCTCAAGTTGCAGGAGGTAGCCCAACAGGACACCCCAGGGTGCTTCTTCATTGCCTTTATGAAAAATAGCTCATTGATCGCTATTAATACATCTAACATTAGGTGGGCATGTCTCCACCACATCTAAGAACAGAGACAGACAGAGCTCCAGAAACTTGAAGCCCTGTAATTAGTGAGGAACCTTTCAGCTGAAAGAAATAGAAAAGTAAACTCATATGGACTTAAAGAATTGAGAAATTTAACAGTTCACCTGACTGAAAAATTCAGACGAAGGCTTTTCCTAGGGCGTAAACAATGTCAACCAAATGAAATTTTTTTTCCCTCTCCCTCTTTCCTGTGGTGTCTGTTTCATTTTAAGGGTGGCTCCTTTGTAATGCAGTGTAGCCGCCCCCGCTCCCCAGGTACAGATGCTCCCTTGTTTATGTCCAACAAAAGTGAGCATCTCTCCAGGTAGACTCCAAAGAAGAGTTGCGGGGATTTCCACTCTGAAAGTCCTCAGCCAGTAGCTCCTTGAGCTTTTGTGACCAAACTTGCTGTTGTACCAGTCCCTGAATCCATCACCACAGCCAGGGACTGGAATACCCTGGTTGGCTTAGGCAGTCTAGGTTCTCGGGACCTGGGGATGGACCAGGGTTCCTGAAGCTGTGTGTGAGAGGGAAGTGGATGCCTCAACAATAGATGAGATCTGTCACCCAGAGGAGGGGCAACACCTCCTATGGCCCCTGTTTACCAAAGTAGCCTGTCACCAATTGACAGCGTGCATCAGGGTCCCCAGGGTGCTCAGGGCCCTCTCGCCTAGTTGGTGTTGCATCTGCTGGCCATTTCAGGGGCGCAGCTGCCAGCAACCACAGGTGTGCTGCACTCCTGTGACTAAGGGTGGGGCTGCCATCCAAATTCCTTTAGATGGTGTATTAGTTTCCTATCGCTGCTGTAAAAAATTACCACACCTTACTGGCTTAAAATAACCCAGATTTATCATGTTATTGTTCTGGAGGTCAGAAGTCCAAAAGAGGTCTCACCAGATTAACACCAAGGCATTGGCAGGACTATGTTCCTTTTTGGAAGCTCTGGGGCAGAGTCTGTTTCCTGGCCTTTCTCAGCTTGAGAGGCTGCCTGCACCCCAGGGCTTGTGCCCCTCCCATATTCGAAGCCAGCCATGGCCAGGTGGGTCTTTCTCAGTTAAA
The DNA here is from genome assembly GCF_003255815.1 of Theropithecus gelada. Taxonomy (NCBI): domain Eukaryota; kingdom Metazoa; phylum Chordata; class Mammalia; order Primates; family Cercopithecidae; genus Theropithecus; species Theropithecus gelada. The sequence continues at coordinate 15,520,898 of NC_037681.1, forward strand.
TCACTTCAATGCTTTCCACTCAATGATCCTTGTGATTGCCTTGGGCTCAGCCAAACCATCCAGGATGATCTTCTGATCCAAAATCAGCTGATTAGCAACCGACTTCCTCTTTGCCATGTAAAGGAACATATTCACATGTTCCAGAGATTAGGATGTGGACATCTTTGGGGGGCCATTAGCCTGCCTACCACATGTAGAAGGAAGTGATACCAAGTTTAGCTGGGTTTTCCATTGTGTAAATGCAAAGTTTTCTATTTGCTTTTTAAAATATATAATCTCCTTTCTATTTCTATGTAATTACCCACAGTAATTACAAAAATGCTCCCTATGTAAATGTACTGTGTTCTTATTCTATAATGACTTACACCTGAAGGCTAATCTCATTGCTTTCATCACAGAACAATTTTATGAAGAAATTAGCTTTAATAGTGAACAAATAAATTGGGTGCAACTAATGACAGTATCATTCAGACACAAATTCTAAATATTTTTCATATAGGTGAATTCAGTTTCTTCTTACAATTTTTACTTCTTTTCTCCTATGCATCTCAGTTATTTTTACAAAGATATAGATTTAGCTTTTGTTATGTAGATTACATTCCATCATTCTTTCATCTTAACTCACAAGAAAAGTTTATAACTTAACAACCAGATTTTTGCAGTATCTATCACAGATTATAATTTTCTTTTTTTCTTTTTTTTTCTGAGACTGAGTCTTGCTTTGTCGGCCAGGCTGGAGCACAGTGGTGCAATCTCGGCTCGCTACAACTTCCGTCTCCCGGGTTCAAGCTATTCTCATGTCTCAGCCTCCTGAGTAGCTGGAATTACAGCTGCCCACCACCATGCCTGGCTAATTTTTGTATTTTTAGTAGAGATAGAGTTTCACCCATGTTGGCCAGGCTGGTCTTGAGCTCCTGACCTTAGGTGATCTGTCCACCTTGGGCTCCCAAAATGCTAGTGTAGCAGGACAAGCCTCAGACAAAACCTGTCAGACACCGAGTTAAAGAAGGAAGGGCTTTATTCGTCCGGGAGCTTCGGCAAGACTCACATCTCCAACAACCGAACTCCCGCAGTGAGCAATTCCTATCCCTTTTAAGGGCTCACAACTCTAAGTGGGTCAGCGTGAGAGGGTCGTGATCGATTGAGCAAACAGGAGGTCTGTGACTGGGGGCTGCATGCTCTGGTAATTAGAATGGAACAGAACAGGACAGGGATTTTCACAGTGCTTTTCTATACGTTGTCTGTAATCTATAGATAACATAACTGATTAGATCAAGGGTCAATCTTTAACTACCAGGCCCAGGGTGTGGTGCCGGGCTATCTGCCTGTGGATTTCATTTCTGCCTTTTAGTTTTTACTTCTTCATTCTTTGGAGGCAGACATTGGGCATAAGACAATATGAGGGGTGGTCTTCTCCCCTACTAGGATTACAGGTGTGAGCCACCGCACCCAGCCCTTTCTTTCTTCTTTTAATAGAGCCGCACAGCACATATTTTTCCTGTTAACCAAAATGAGTCACTGAAGCAAGTGTCTCAGTCAGTTTAGATTTATTAAGCCAACCTCGGGGCACGTCCAGGAACATGCAAGCCACAGACCTATCTGTGGCTGTTTTCCTGAAGAGGTTTTCAGGAGGTTTAGTATTTGTACATTTTCTTAAAGGGGAGAAAGGCATGTAGGAAGAGAGGCAGGTAGGTGGTAAGGCAATGGTTATATCTTTGTGAGACTTTAGTTAGTGCCTGGTAAATCAACATTTTACACAGGATAAGGTGAATGTTTGAAAGAAAAAAAGGGAGTAAAGGAAGAATTTATTATGCCAGTGTCTCTGGGTAAGCAGAGGAATGATTGATCTAGTCTTGTCTTTGTTCTGCACCTGGGAAGATAAGCTTGCAATTGAATGTCAATTCCATTATCAGCATGGAATCAAACAGACTTTAGTTTCAGGAGCTAGACTTAAATTGCACACCTGAAGTTACAATTGGCATGTCCTTGTTTATGGGAGGCCAGCAAAAAATTTACTTATGAATGGTCTGTGGGGACAGTCATTTGGAGACCCCTGAGGCCTTTTACCTTTTCCCTGGGAGTCTGGCCGATGCATAATGCTGGTAACAGCGATTTATTTGGAAGAGGGAGTTGCATAACTCAACCTCTAGCCTTAACCTTCCCTCTGGCATAAGGAGTTTGAGGGTCCAGAGATTTTTAAAATTTCTTCAACTGTTTTTGTTACTGTAAGTAGCTAGTCAGACATGAGCAGACCAGGAGAGGGCCCACTCCTACCCTGACCAGGAATGTCAGGTGACTATCAGGTGGTGGTCAGGTGGTTGTTAACAGTCTCTCTAAAGTAATGATTGGTCACACCCAGTACCAGGGAAAGGCAGTCTCCCAATAGATAGAAAAAACCTGAAGTTGGTGATCAGCGACTTCCCACTAATATCTCAGGAGTTGGGTGAGTGGGCTCACACGTGTGCACTAAGAGGCAAAATGGCGGCATTTAACTGGTATGTGACATTATAGGAAGACTTGACTGGTAAGGGAAGAACGTCTGAAGTGAGTGTGTGTACAAGTCCATAAACGCACTGTGCATGCTCCCCTCCAAGAGCTGGCAGGCCACTGCACATGCAGACAGCCCATCTCAAGGGAAGAATCAGAGAGAAGGGATGCAAGGCCCCAGAAGTGCGCCAATGTATAAAACCCTAGGTCAAAGGTCAAACCACGTACTTGATCTCTCAAGTGGCCAGCTTGGCCCTCCTCCAAGTGTACTTTACTTCCTTTCATTCCTGCCCTAAAACTTTTTAACACACTCTCACTCCTGCTCTAAAACTTGCCTCAGTTCTCACTCTGCCTTAGCCCCCCTCAGTTGAATTCTTTCTTCCGAGGAGGCAAGAATTGAGGTTGCTGCAGACCCATACAGATTCACTGCCTGTAACATTTTTACTTATATCTTTGTCAAGGACACCTATAGTTCTATCTCATCTATTTTAAAGGCTGTATGTTATAGTATTGATAAAACTTAATATTTGTATTTCCCCACTGCTAAGCTTTTTGGTTACTTCCAATTTTTGCCATCATAAACAATTCTATGCAACAGGCTCTTTTTTTTCTCATGTGGTAGTATTTTTTTTTTTTTTTTTTTTTTTTTACCTCCAAGGCAAGCTTTTGAGAAAATGTCCTAGCATGATATTTAAAAGTTTATAATCAGATATTGGGATAAAGAATCTATAAACCTTGGGGACTGATTGGATCTGGGAGATAGAGGAGGGGTCAAGTCTGGGATATACCCAGATATAAGGGACCAGATGGGGCCAGATGCGGTGGCTCACGCCTGTAATCCCAACACTTTGGGAGGCCGAGGCAGGTGGATCACTTGAAGTCAGGAGTTTGAGACCAGCCTGGCCAACATGGTGAAAATGCACCTCCGTTAAAAATACAAAACTTAGCCGGGCATGGTGGTGTGAGCCTGTAATCCCAGCTATTTGGGAAACTGAGGCAGGAGAATCACTTGAACCCGGGAGGCAGAGGTTGCAGTGAGCTGAGATCACATCACTGCATGCCAGCCTGGGAGACAGAGTGAGACTCTGACCAGATGACAAGTAGCCTAGCTTTTTTTTTTTTTTTTTTTTTTTTTTTTTTTTTTTTTTTTTTTTTTGAGACGGAGTCTCACTCAGTCACCCAGGCTGGAATGCAGTGGCGCAATCTCGGCTCACTGCAAGCTCCGCCTCCCGGGTTCATGCCATTCTCCCGCCTCAGCCTCCCAAGTAGCTGGGAGGTAGCCTAGCTTTCTACTTGAGACAAGAGGACCTAAGATAGGGTCCTACAGGCCTGGCTGCACCCCTGTGAGCACCATGGCCCTGGACAACTTAAATCCTCTGAGTCTCACTTTTCTTACTTCTAAACAGGGGTTAATAATAAAACCTCCTAGGGTTGTCATGAAGCTCAAACAAAATGAGGTGATGTACAAATGTCCTTGGTATAAAAATTGACAAATCTTACTACAGCAGCAGATGATGGAATATACAAGCCTTTTAGAAATACCAGAAACACTATGTGAATGTAAGTGACTGATATTATCATTGTGCTGCCTTATCCTTGAACCATCTTCCCAAACACTTATGGACACAGCTTGCAACAGCATAAGGCACAAGCTGTGGCCAAGAAGAGCTTTCCCTTGTGGATTTACATGAAGCCACTATCTGAACGACATTTGGAGAATCAGATTCTCTTGTTTATGCTTCTTCCAGAAATAGGCACCCTGACATGATTAGAGGTAGGTGAGAGCTTTAAGTTCCCTTCCCCACAGGCCAGGCACGGTGGCTCATGCCTGTCATCCCAGCACTATGGGAGGCTGAGGTGGGTGGATCACCTGAGGTCAACAGTTCAAGACCAGCCTGACCAACATGGTGAAACCCCATCTCTATTAAAAATACAAAAATTGGGCCAAGTACAGTGGCTCACGCCTATAATCCCAGCACTTTGGGAGGCCGAGGGAGGTGAACCACAAGGTCAGGAGTTTGAGACCAGCTTGCCCAATATGGTGAAACCCCGTCTCTACTAAAAATACAAAAATTAGCTGGGTGTGGTAGAACGTGCCTGTAGTCCCCGCTACTCGGGAGGCTGGGGCAGGAGAATTGCTTGAACCTGGGACGCGGAGGTTGCAGTGAGTCAAGATTGCACCACTGCTCTCCAGCCTGGGCGACAGACTGAGACTCTGTCTCACCAAAAAAAAAAAAAAAATTAGCTGGGCATGGTTGCTGGCACCTGTAATCCCAGCTACTCGGGAGGCTGAGGCAGGAGAATTGCTTGAACCCGGGTGGCACAAGTTGCAGTGAGCCGAGATTTCACCATTGCACTCCAGCATGGGTGACAGAGTAAGACTCCGTCTCAAAAAAAAAAGAAGAAGAAAAAGTTTTCTTCCCCACATCCTCACTGCCAGGTGACCTTTAAAATGGAAACAGGTCTTAGGATAACTCTGTCACCGCAGAAACATTTCTTAGCAAGCAGTCACAAATGCGATCACACACTACTGTTCTTATTATTTCTAATACACTTTCTGCTGATTAAGGGACCCTCCAGTGCAGGTTCTGATGGCAATATTTGAAAGCCCTTATTCCAGTCACTGCTGGATCCAGACAGATGCATTGCGCTACTCCAGGGATGCCACTCATATTACACACACATCCAACACCTGCCAAAGTTTTCTTGTGTCCATTTGATGTGTTTTGTTTCTGCAGTTAAAAAAAAAAAAAAAAAAAGAGCCCGGCGCGGTGGCTCACGCCTGTAATCCCAGCACTTTGGGAGGCCGAGGCGGGCGGATCACAAGGTCAGGACATCGAGACCACGGTGAAACCCCGTCTCTACTAAAAATACAAAAAATTAGCCGGGCGCGGTTGTGGGCGCCTGTAGTCCCAGCTACTCGGAAGGCTGAGCCAGGAGAATGGCGGGAACCCGGGAGGCGGAGCTTGCAGTGAGCCGAGATCGCGCCACTGCACTCCAGCCTGGGCGACAGGGCGAGACTCCGTCTCAAAAAAAAAAAAAAAAAGAAAAGAAAACTCACCTAACATGAGATCTACCCTCTTAGTAAATTTTTACGTGCACAATATTATTTTGTGAACTCTTATGTTGTATAGCAGATCTCTAGCACTTATTCGTAGCAGAACTGAAACATCATTCTCTTTGAATAATAACTCCCTATTTTGATAGGAACGGGGGCAGGGTCCCTGGCGAGGGCTCCACCCTCAAGCCTGGACCTGAAGCCCTAAATGAGAACAGGCATTCCTGTTTCTGAGCCTGAATGTTGCTTTTTGGCCTGTCCTGCCCCCACATCCTGTGCCCATGTAAACCTCAGACCGCAGCTGGCAGACGGAAAAGCAGCCAGACTTTGAGAGGAGAAGCAGCAACTGACAGTCAGAGAGGATGGATAGATACAGCTTAACCTCAGACGGCACGACTTTGGAGAGGAGCCTGGCTGGAGATGGCCAGGTCTCAGCAAAAGATCACCTTCCTGCACCAGCCCCTTTCCAGCTGTTCTTCTACTGAGAGCCACTTCCACTGCTTCATAAAACCTCTGCACTCACCAGTCTTTAAGTCTGTATGACCCGATTCTTCCCGGATGCCGGACAAGAAGCCGGGTACCAAGAGGTCAGAGTGTATGTCACCCCAACTCACCACTGAGCTGGTTAACACTTAGCCATCTGCTGATGGCAACCACTAAAAGAGCACTGTTTGTAATACATGCCCTCTGGGGCTCCAGAGTTTGTGGACAACTTGGTACAGGGTTCATTCCTGCCTAAAAGGGCACCCGCCCCAGCTCATGCATCTGCTCACCTGTGTACTCCCCCTCCTGCAAGGGGTTTGAGCTCAGCAAAACAAGCACCCCCACTCCCCGAAAAAAACCCACCCTACCCCACTGTCCCAAGCCCCTCGAGGGAGTCAGGAAACTTTCCTGTCTCAATTTCCTCCACCCTCAAATGGGCACTTTTGACTAGGGTGCTTCGGATGTTATCTCACTGCCCCAGAATGCAGACTGATATCTAACCTACACAAGCACACCTATTACAAGGCCTGGGTATTTTTTTTTTTTTTTTTGAGACGGAGTCTCGCTGTGTCGCCCAGGCTGGAGTGCGGTGGCGCGATCTCGGCTCACTGCAAGCTCCGCCTCCCGGGTTCACGCCATTCTCCCGCCTCAGCCTCCGAGTAGCTGGGACTACAGGCGCCCGCCACCACGCCCGGCTAGTTTTTTGTATTTTTAGTAGAGACGGGGTTTCACCATGTTAGCCAAGATGGTCTCGATCTCCTGACCTCTGATCCACCCGCCTCGGCCTCCCAAAGTGCTGGGATTACAGGTGTGAGCCACCGCGCCCGGCCGGCCTGGGTATTTTAAAGTAACTATCCATCACATAACCTGAATGATATAACCAGGAATGTGAGTAGTATTTTTAATTTTATAAACTCATTAGAATTGCCAGCTGATGTTCTATCCTTGTTCTGATATACGAAAAATGTTTTTCACATGCAGAAAAAACATTGTTGACCCGGAAGATCCCCGATGTGTCCGGTTAACGCTCACTGGCCAGATGATCGCAGTGTCTCCAGAAGAAGTAGAATTTGCCAAGCAAGCCATGTTTTCAAGGTGTGTAAATGCTTTAAAATTGATATGCCTAGAAATACACAATAATATTAAGCAGAGGTCAGGCTGTGCCATTTGATGCCTCTGATGCAATGACAGTGATTAGTCTCCACTGCCCTTCAGTGGTAATAGGACCAAGCTAGCCTGGCTGTGGAGATCACTAGCAGTGGCAGCAGAAGCCAGGTGAATGCCTCTGGAGAGCAAGCTATTCCAGGTACAATTGCTACCTACTTCCAACCTTTGACGATGCCCTGCCTTGCCGTGAAAAGAGCTGAGCCTTTCTCGTCAACACCACAAACATTTTCAAGCATCCACTCGAAACAAAGCACATTGCCTGCTGGGGATGCCAGCACAGCGTTTCGCAGTGTGGTGTTCTCACCCTTAAATCAGTAGGATGCTGACTTACATGCAGCTTTATGGACCCCACCTCCACCTGCTTACTGGATCAAACTCTCCGGAAACAAGGCTCAGAAATCTGTATTGTAAAAGGCATGCTGCAGGAAATTGATGTGCATGCTAATGTTTGAGAACCACTGCTGTAGGGGTCCACACAAGTGAGAGGGCGGCCCAGCCTGGAGTCAGAGCTTGTGCAAGCTGAGGATGGCGCACGCACACGGGGTGGCCTTTCCACAGGTGTCCATGCAGGGGCAGCCAGAAATGGAGGCTTGGAGCTGGGGTGCGGGCTGGTGCAGCGATGGAAACAGGCTAGAAGGCATTGGTCTGCAGTAGAGGGAGGGTAACACGAAGGCAAGTGTTGAGCTGGAGGGGCGAGCCACAACCCCACGGGAAGAGGAAGATCCTGCACACAGGGATGCAGCGAATAAGCAAGCCTTGTAAGGACACAGAAAAGGGCTAAAGGCACAATCGGAGAAAACTAGAATTACTGGGATTGGATATGGTCACATGAGCTCATGGCTTTCAATACTTAAAGAAACAGATGATGTGTGTGTGTGTGTGTGCACAAACGTTTTTATTTTTTATTTTTATTTTTTATTGCTAGCTTTTAAACTCAACTCTAGTTCTTGAGTTCCTCTCTTCTTTCACATGTTATTATAAGCAATGAGAAGAGGCCAGAATCTTCCCTAGATCAGTGGGTTCATTAAATTCATTTCCTATTTTCTTTTTTTTTTTTTTTTGAGACGGAGTCTCACTCAGTCGCCCAGGCTGGAGTGCAGTGGCACGATCTCGGCTCACTGCAAGCTCCGCCTCCCGGGTTCACACCATTCTCCTGCCTCAGCCTCCCAAGTAGCTGGGACTACAGGCGCCCACAACCGCGCCCGGCTAGTTTTTTTTTTTTTTGTATTTTTAGTAGAGACGAGGCTTCACCGTGTTAGCCAGGATGGTCTCGATCTCCTGACCTCGTGATCCGCCCACCTCAGCCTCCCAAAGTGCTGGGATTACAGGCGTGAGCCACCGCGCCCGGCTCATTTCCTATTTTCTTGTTTTTAATTTTTATTTTAAGTTCTGGGATACATGTGCAGAACGTACGGGTTTGTTACATAGGTATACATGTGCCACGATGGTTTGCTGTACCCGTCATCTAGGTTTTAAGCCCCCCTGCATTAGGTATGTGTCCTAATGCTTTTCATCCCCTTGCCCCCACCCCCCAACAGGCCCCAGGTGTGTGATGTTCCCCTCCCTGTGTCCGCGTGTTCTCATTGTTCAACTCCCACTTATGAGTGAGAACATGCGGTGTTTAGTTTTCTGTTCCAGTGTTAGTTTGCTGAGGATGATGGCTTCCAGCTTCATCCACGTCCCTGCAAAGGACATGAACTCATCCTTTTCTATGGCTACATAGTATTCCATGGTGTATATGTGCCACATTTTCTTTATCTAGTCTATTACTGATGGGCATTTGGGTTGGTTCCAAGTCACTATTGTAAATAGTGCTGCAATAAACATACGTGCACATGTGTCTTTATAGTAGAATGATTTATAATCCTTTGGGTATATATGCAGTAATGAGATTGCTGGGTCAAATGGTATTTCTGGTTCTAGATCCTTAAGGAATCACCACACTGGTTGAAGTAATTTACATTCCCACCAACAGTGTAAAAGCATTTCTATTTCTCCTCAGCCTCGCCAGCATCTGTTGTTTCCTGACTTTTTAATGATTGCCATTCTAGCTGCCATGAGATGGTATCTCACTGTGGTTTTGATTTGCATTTCTCTAATGACCAGTGATGATGAGCTTTGTTTCATATACTTGTTGGCTGCGTAAATGTCTTCTTTTGCTTCATGACTGAAACACCAAAAGCAATTGCAACAAAAGCCAACATTGATAAATGGGATCTAATTAAACTAAAGAGCTTCTGCACAGCAAAAGAAGCTATCATCAGAGTGAACAGGCAACCTACAGAATGGGTGAAAATGTTTTCAATCTACCCATCTGACAAAGGTCTAATATCCAGAACCGACAGGGAACTTAAACAAATTTACAAGAAAAAAACAAACAACCCCATCAAAAAGTGGGTGAAGGATGTGAACATTTCCTATTTTCCACGTAACTGTAGACAACAGCATTGCCAAGTCTGCCTACTGCTACATAATGTAGGTCCCCTTACCTCCAGCTTTCAGTAGCCTTTCTCTGCTTTTATTTTTAATTTTAGAGACAAGGTCTTTTTCTTTTGTGCAGGCTGGAGTTCAGTGGCATGATCATATTTCACTGCAGCCTTCAAGTCCTGGGCTCAAGGGACCTTCTTGCCTCAGCCTCCTGAGTAGCTGGGGCTACCCACAGGCACGACCTTTTTTGGAGGCAGAGTCTCAGTCTGTCACCCAGGCTGGAGTGCAGTGGCACGATCTCGGCTCACTGCAACCTCTGCCTCCCTGGTTCAAGTGATTCTTGTGCCTCAGCCTTCCAAGTAGCTGGGGTTACAGGTGTGCACCACCACGCCTGGCTAATTTTTGTATTTTTAGTAGAGAAGGGGTTTTGCCATGTTGTCCAGGATGGTCTCGAACTCCTGGCCTCATGTGATCCTCCCGCCTCAGCCTCTCAAAGTGTTGGGATGACAGGCGTGAACCACTCCACCCAGCCAGGCACTACCTTTTTATAAGCGCTCACTGTCGGTCTCCTCAGGGTCCTTCCAGCTTCCACCCATGGCCTGGGCCCAAAGCCAGTGCCCCATGGATTACGGATTGTTGCACCAGCACCACTTCCAGGTATCAAACTTTGTTCCAGTTATCAGTACCAAAGTAGGTTTCTTAAAACAACAAAAATCATGTTATTATCTTGGCTGCATAATATTTGGGGTGTTATGGCCTCAGATCAGCAACTTCTGTTCAAATGGATTAAGAAAATAAAACAGTTTTGGATACTGTACTTTCAACTTCCCTGTATGTTTATTATTGTTTCAAAATAAATTGTTCTTCAAAAAGATGATTGACTGGGTGTGGTGGCACACACCTATAATTCCAGCACTTTGGAAGGCTGAGGCAGAAGGATTGCTTGAGGCCAGGAGTTCAAGACCAGCCTGAGCAACATAGTGAGACTGCATCTCTACCAAAAAAAAAAATTTTTTTTTTATTAGCCAGGCATGGTGGCATGCTACTCATGAGGCTGAGGCAGGAGGATCGCTTGAGCCCAGGTGGTCAAGGCTGCAGTGAGCTGTGATCCCGCCCCTGCACTCCAGCCAGGGCAACAGAGCAAGATCCTATCTCTAAAAAAAAAAAAAATTTTTTTTAATAAATAAAGATCATCAGGCCAGGCGCGGTGGCTCAAGCCTGTAATCCCAGCACTTGGGAGGCCGAGATGGGCAGATCACGAGGTCAGGAGATCGAGACCATCCTGGCTAACATGGTGAAACCCCGTCTCTACTAAAAAATACAAAAAACTAGCCAGCGAGGTGGCGGGTGCCTGTAGTCCCAGCTACTCGGGAGGCTGAGGCAGGAGAATGGCATGAACCCGAGAGGAGGAGCTTGCAGTGAGCTGAGATCTGGCCACTGCACTGCAGCCTGGGTGACAGAGCAAGACTCTGTCTCAAAAAAAATAAATAAATGAAAATAAAATAAAATAAATAAAGATCATCAACCTATTATGCATTTGCTTTGTAATAAATGTTTTTCCCAGTTTGGACTTGGTCTTTGAATTATGTTTATAACATTTTTAGAGATAAAGGAAATTTTTATGAAGTTATAAAAGAAAGAAGTGAGCCACAGCCCCTGCCCTCAATGATACCGCAACATGTTTAGGGGTATGCATGGGGGAGAGGCAAGTCAGTCAACAGCACAAGACGGGATGTGACGTTGCCTGTCAACTCCAGCTGGCTCTCACTTGCCTTAGTAGCTCTCAGCCTGCTGCACGACTAGAAATCTTCCCATGAACAAGCTGGTTTCACAGGCTCACCATTCTGTTAACATTTCATATAGAGATGCATAAAGCCTTTCTTTGTTTCCTAATAATGGTAGCCAGCCTCCACTGAGCACTCACTCTCTGCGGGTGTTGTATATGTGGTTCATTGCCTGCTTCCCCACACCGCCCTATGAAAAGCCCCGTCAACATCACCCCACGTGACAGGTGATGAGACAGAGGCTTGAGAGTGCCGACAGCCCACTGGCGTCACGGCTCATCAGCAGTTGAACTGAGATTCACACCAAGGAGCCTGGCCCACGACTTGAGCCTCTAGCCACTGGGCTAAGGTCTACAGTCCCTGACTTCCTTTGGTGGTCCCGGGCACTGACACTCAGCTCCCTAGTTCTGCCTCTGAGCAGCTGTCAGCCCAAATGAGGCCTGGAGTCTGGAGGTCCTATGACTTGGCCCAGCGTGCACTCCTCTGATAAGAGCAGCTTTACTGTGGTCTCTCTTTATTCCTACAGGCACCCAGGGATGAGGAAGTGGCCTCGTCAATATGAATGGTTCTTTATGAAGATGAGGATAGAACATATCTGGCTTCTGAAATGGTATGGAGGCATATCCAATATTTCAAAGGAGGAATATTTCAAAGCAGTTCCCAGAAAGGCCTGATGGAGTAAGAAGAAAGTCCTTGGTGTTTGCACTTAAATAAAAACCTTTTCAGTGATGCAGCCAGACAGCCATTGACCACTGTCTCTTTGTTGAAGGGTTCGTAGCAGCCCTGCCATCCCTGCAGCAGAATGAGAGAGGGCGAACAGGGAACTCTGTGCTAGATTTGAGATTAAAGTGGTCATTTGCAGATCTCCAACTCACACGGATACTTCACGTAGATAGTCTTTATTCCATTGTATTCAGTCCAGACTCACCTATTCAGAAATCATATAATAGCTGGTGGTCAAAATGACGTTTTGAGATCATTGTTGTTTCACTCTTTAAGAAAAGACAATGCCTGTACCTACAACGTGATTGCTTTGTATTGTCAGAGTGTCTTTGTTGCTTGCTGTGCCAAACGCAGTCTTGCTTCTAAGCTCATCGTGACCACAAAGGAGCTGACTGTGCATCACGCAGCCACAATATTGTTTTTAGGGTGAGGGTGGAGGACTGTGTGTCCGTGGATTACGCCTTCTGCTGGTGGATTGCAGATGCATTATTAGGTTATATTGGCTAGAAGGTACTGGTCACTTATGCAACGTTTTTCCCACCATGACATGAAAGCAGTGTAAGAACACAGGATGCTTTGTGCACAGCCCTTCTCTATGTAAGCAGCCATGGCAGTGCGTTAAAGAGAAAGGAGCAGCTTTGACATGAAGCTCCCCAGATCCCTGCTGCTCATACCTCTGGCAAGGGTTCCCCTCTCTCATGCATGAACAGGGGCATCCAAAATAAGAAGCTCCCCATTCTGTGGTGGAGAAAGCGGAGAGGGGAGAGGGTGAAGCTGGGAAAGTAAAGACAGCATGTTACAGAAGGAAGAAAGGAAGCCAGTAACTGAGGACCCACTGCCTGCCCAGCCCTGGGCCAGGCCCTCAGCAGAAGCCATCTCATTTAAGCCCTGCAACCAATGAGCTGCACGTCATCATTGGCTCTTACAGACAAGAAAACTAGACTCAGAGAGGCTGAGTCCACATCCCAGACAGCTCACTGCAGACACGGGTGGAGTGGCTCCTAGAAAACGTCCAGTTTTAACAACAAAAGAGTTATTGAAATGCACGGGTAGAAATTGAACCAGGAAAATCAGTGAAGTGATTGTAAAAAAGAAGGACTAGCTTGCCTGGAGATGATGTTTCTTGCTTTTGGGGGGAAAAAAAAAGTCTCTGAAATTTGATTCTTACTATAGATTTAAAATTTTGTACATATTATATGTAGGAGCTCCTAGTGTTTTCAAGAAATTAGACTGTACCTGTGTACACTTCTAAGGCCTACATGGACCTATGTGTATATATCTAAGACCTCTGATCGTTAAAACCTATAAAGGGTTGAGCTGTCTCAAGTTTTCTGTCTTCCTGTAATGGCTATAAACTTTCTTTGGTAGGTTAGGGAGGTTGTATAACATAAAAAACACATCACTATATATAGGAAATATGCATTTTTCAAGTAAATAAAAGTGTTATTAATGATTATAAACTTTTGCTTAACAAAACACATGATGAGAGTTTGAGTTGTCAAAATATATATATATTTATATATATATTTTTTTTTTCTTTCTTTCTTTCTTTTTTTTTTTTTTTGAGACAGAATCTCGCTCTATCACCCAGGCTGGAGTGCAGTGGCTGGATCTCAGCTCACTGCAAGCTCCGCCTCCCGGGTTCACGCCATTCTCCTGCCTCAGCCTCTCGAGTAGCTGGGACTACAGGCCCCGCCACCTCGCCCGGCTGGTTTTTTGTATTTTTTTAGTGGAGACGGGGTTTCACCGTGTTAGCCAAGATGGTCTCGATCTCCTGACCTCGTGATCCGCCCGTCTTGGCCTCCCAAAGTGCTGGGATTACAGGCTTGAGCCACCGCGCCCGGCCTGTCAAAATATATTTTAATTACCTATTGCTAAAAACATAGTAGGATGCAGAAAATTATTTATTTGTCATAAGCCCATCCTCAAAAGAATTCCTAACAGTGGTGATTTCTAATATATAAGAATAAGGTACCTCTGAGGGAATTTTATATTTTCGGAGTTTAAAATTATTGCTACTCCAATTTAGACAAAAGGGGAGAAAGCCGGAAGAACAAATGACGTGCTCAAATGTATTGCAGCAGTCCACCTCACACCTTCATACTGGGAGCTTCGCTGCCCCCGATCCTGTCCTGCAGATAAGGTCCCCTTGCTAGGTTTGCGTTTATAGTCAGGTTCCATTTAGCTCAATAAGGTCACTGCTGCTCCAAAGGACTTTGCCGAGTGGATGCCATTTATAACCGCTGATGAATGTTATCAGCTATTTATCCAAATTACAGAACATGAAACCTGAAAAGGTTGGCTAAGAATGGTGTTGAAAATTCATAGTTTTAAGTTTGATGGACTCCATTCAGGCAAGTGTGTTTCAGCAAATCTCTAGAAATTTACACTGATTAAAATTTTAGAGACTGTTCTGGAAGTTCTAGACATGACAATAAGGCAAGAAAAAGAGATTAAATACATACAGATCAGAAAGAAAAAAAAAATGTATCCCTATTTAGAGATGACAGGATTGCCCACAAAGAAAATTCCAAATAATCTATTTTTCAAAAAAGAAACTCTGGAACTAGTGAGCGCAGCAATGTCTCAGGACACAAGATCGGCATACAAAAGTCAACTGCATTTCTCTACGCTAACGATGAACATGTGGGGAAAAAACTAAAAACACAATACCATTTGCAATCACTCCAAAGTGAAATACTTACGTATAAACAAAACTTACCCAGGACCTATGTAGTGAAAATTTTTAGATGCTAAGAAAAGAAATTAATGACCTACACAGAGAAAGAGAGATACCATGTTCTTGGATTGGAAGATACAAAACAGTAAAGAGATCAGTTCTCCCTCTCTCCATCTCTAGGTTTAATGCAATTCCTATCAAAATCTCAGCAAGGATTTTGTAGGCCAATACAAGCTTATTTTAAAAGTTACATGGAAAGGCACAGGCATTGAAATAGCTAAAACAATCTTGTAAAAGCAGAATAAGGTAGGAGAAATCATTCTATTTAATATAGAGTTATTACGTAGCTACAGTACTCAAGAAGTGTGGTATTTGGTGGAGGCGTAGAAATACACATCGATGGAACAGAAGAGGGAATGTAGAAATAGGCCCACACAAATACGCTCAACTGATTTTTTTTACAAAAGTACAAACTAATTCAACAGAGAATAACCTTTTCAATAAATGTGGAGCAAGTGGACATCTGTAGGCAAATAAAATGAACCTTGGACTAAACTTCATACCTTATAAAAAAATTAACTCAAAAGAGATCATATCTGTAAACATAAAACGTAAAACTATAAAACTATAGAATATAGAAAATCTTTGGGAACAAAGGCTAAGCAAAGAGTTCTTAGACTTGATACCAAAAGCACAATTCATAAAAGAAAAATTTGATAAATTAAAATTAAACTTCATCAGAATTTAAAACATTTGTTCTGCAACAGAACCATGTTAAAAGACCAAGAAGACAGGCTACTTACTGAGAGAAAGTATTTCCAAACCACATATCCAACAAAAGATCAGTATCTAGAATATATAAAGAACTGCCGAAACTCAACAGTTAAAAAAATTTTAATTAGAAAGTGGAGCACATGAGCAGACATTTCACTGCAGAGGATATACAAATGGCAAATAAACACATAAAAAGATATTCAACAGCACTAGTCACTAGGGAACTGCAAACTAATACTACAATGAGCTATCACTACATACCAACCAAAATTGCTCAAATAAAAAATAATGATAACACCAAATGCTGACAAGGATGCAGATAAACTGGGTCAGTCAGATACTAGTGGTGGGAATGTAAAATGGAACAGCCACTCCAGAAAACCATTTGGCAGTTTCCCATAAAACTAAACATGCAACTGCCATACTGACCCTCAATTGCTCCTGGCCATTTATCCCAGAGAAATGAAAAGAGGTTCACACAAAAACTTGTGCGTGAATGTTCATATCAGCTTTATGCATAATGTTTAAAAACTTGGAGCAATCAGATGGCCTTTAACAGGTGGCTGGTGGAACAGTGGGTGGGGCTGAATACTACTCAGCAATAAAAAAGAACTAATTACTCACATGGGTAACTACTGGGATGAATTCCAGAGAATTATGCTGAGTGGGCAAAGCCAACCATAAAAGTTTGCACGCTCTACGATTCCATTTACGTAACATTTTGAAATGCAAAAGTACAGGAATGGAGAATACATTAGGGGTTGCCAGGCAGGAGTGGGGAGAACAAGAGAGTTGCGCATAACTGTAAAAGGAAGCACAAGAGATCCTTGTGGTAATGGACATGTTCAGTATCTTGATCAAATCAATGTGAAGATTCTGGTTAGGATGTTGTACTATAGTTTAGCAAGACGTGTCACTGGGGAAAACTGGGTAAAAAGAACATAGGATCTCTGTATTATTTCTTACAACTGCATGTGAATCTACAATTATCTACAACTGTCTCAGATTCTACAATTATCTCTGAGTAAAAAACTTAACATAAACAAGATTTAAGGCTTAGCTTAATAAGGCATTTGTACTCTGTCTCTTATTAGTCCCTAATAAAATAAGGAACTGAGCTATAGGCCAAAACCTAATACAAAGAGCATTTTATTTGTTGACTGTTAATATATCCATTTGCAGAAGAGATGTAAAGTTCTTTAAAATTTTCTTAAATACGTTCCATTTAATGTTACATACAAATTAATAAGAATTCAACAAATCTGCTGTATAGATTTTAAGTGGGTCACTTAGGAGGAAAGGACATCTTCAAATTTCTGATATAAACATGTTGAGTAAGCTATAGGTGTACATGAGTATCCAGTGTATATAATGATTCTCCACTGATCTTATAGAGAAGAACTACATTTCCAGTGATCTTCCTCTAAATATTGTGGGAAATAATTCTGTTTTAGTGAATAAGCTGATTAAAGTCCATCCAGACCACCATATTCTTATTTACAGTGACTGTACATATCCATGATTTTGACAGGTAGAGTATAATTCTGATGTTACTTATTTCAATATGCCTTGTATATATTAGCTGTTTATAAGACAGTCGCTTTTTGGTTGAAAAGTATTTCTAGGCTGGGCAAGGTAGCTCACACCTGTAATCCCAACACTTTGGGAGGCCAAGGCAGGAGGATCACTTGAGGTCAGGAGTTCAAGACCAGCCTGGGCAACATCGCGAGACCCCCATCTCTACAAAAAATGTTTATTAAAAAAAAAAAAAAAAGCCCGGCATGCTGGTGCCCACCTGTAGTTCTAGCTACTTGAGAGGCTGAGGTGGGAAGATTGCTTCGAGGCCAGGAGTTTGACACTGCAGTGAGCTATGATCATGCCACCGCACTTGAGTGATAGAGTGAGATTTTGTCTCTTAAAAACAAAACAAAAGGTATTTCTACAATTTTTCCAAAAAGTCTGTATTTATTTAAATAATTGAACTATTAAATACTGTTCTGAAAATAAAACCTCTCTAGGATAATTTATTGATGCTTATTTGATTGCTATAACAGAAAGTCAATTACTGTAAAATTTGAATTGTAATGATGTCGTTATTTGTGCCATGTAATGCATGTAGAATGTAAAATCTGTTTTTAAAACTAGCTCTATTTAACCAAAGACTATTTCATTCCTGATATGATTTGTGTGCTTGATTAAATGAAATTATGATATTGATATATAGTCATTTCATGTCATACTACAAATTACCATTACTAGAGGTTCTAAGAAAAACAGACTACAGAGAATCAGCAGTTAATTTTCCAACAGAAAAGAAAGAATTAGGCCAGGCGCGGTAGCTCACGCCTGTAATCCCAGCACTTTGGGAGGCTGAGGCGGGTGAATCACCTGAGATCTGGAGTTGGAGACCAGCCTGGCCAACATGGTGAAACCCCGTCGCTACTAAAAATACAAACATGAGCCGGGGGGTGGTGGTAGGTACCTGTAATCCCAGCTACTCAGGAGGCTGAGGCAGGAGAATCGGTTGAACTTGGGAGGCAGAGGTTGCAGTGAGCTGAGACCGAGCCGTTGCACTCCAGCCTGGACAACAAGAGTGAAACTCAGTCTCAAAAAAATACAAAAAAGAAAGAAAAAGAAAAAGAAAAGAAAGAATTAGCTGGGTTACTTTTGTTGATTTCTTAAGGGTAAAATGCACCTAATTGGCAGACTCAAAAATGCCAACATAGCCACGCTTTGGTATTCCTGCCCTTGAAAATATTTGCCATTTTCAACATAATTGTTATTCCTGGAGTTCAGGGCTAGGAAAAAGCCCCATCTCACTGATGAAGAAACTGATGAAGCCCCATCTCACTGATGAAAGCACAAGGGGTCACACATAGAAAGTGCGGCAAAAAATGATGTGTGCCCACGAGGTCAATCCTGGGTGACTCTAGCTTCCACAGACCACCCGCCAACACCCCGGCTTCTCCAGGATATTCTTGTCCTCCACTTAGGGCGTCAAATGGCCGGGTTCACCTAGGAATGGGGAGGTTCCTGGAACGTGGGATTTTCAGTGGTAAAGTCAGGAAAATCCTAGCACACTGGGAGAGGTTGGCACCCCTCCCTCGACGCCACCTCTCAGTCTCCCACATCCTGGGCCACGCCCTGGAGCCAGCCATCTCTAGGGTGACCCACTTCTCACCACGCACTCAGACATCTCCACCCACACTTCTGTCCTTCCAGCCTTTCTCCCCTGCCGCCAGAGCACTTGCTCAGGAAGGTGACCGATGATGGGATGGGATTGCAGTGGAGAACACGGCCAGGCCCTGCACTCAAGATACAAATGGTTTCTAAACAGTAAGTAAACAAGTACGTTTGGACCCCAGGTCATCATTCTGTAGATTCAGTGCCCCATCCCTTCAGCCAGTATCCCCGCTGTTTTCATCAGAACCACGTGGTGAACTCCAGCCTGGATAAATTCAGTCCTCATCTCTGCAGCTGAATAACATTCACAAGGATTGCTTTGACCTTAAATCCAAGGGCTGCCATCCCTGACTAGGCCCTCCCTGTAGCAGGGCTTTCCCCGCAGCTGTCTCCCACCCTCTCCTATATGCTCCTGGAGAACTGGGCTGTCTCCAGTGAGCACTCCCTCAATCCCTGGAGAACTCCTCCAGTGGCCGCAGCCCCTTCCTCCTCCTGCCTGGTTTTGCAGGGCAGGGTTTCCCTGCCTGGATATGGGCAGGTGCAGGTCCAGACTCATCCCAGGAAGAGACAGGTGTGATGGAAGAAGGGGAAACGAGGAGGCATTTAAGGTGTTTTCTCTTTTTTTTTTTTTTTTTTTTTTTTGAGACAGAGTCTTGCTCTGTCACCCAGGCTGGAGTGCAATGGCGTGATCGTGGCTCACTGCAACCTCTGCCTCCCAGGTTCTAAGTAACTCTGCCTCAGCCTCCCGAGCAGGTGGGATAACAGGTGCGTGCAACCACACCCGGCTAATTTTGTATTTTTAGTAGAGACGGGGTTTCACCATGTTGGCCAGGCTGGTCTCAAACTCCTTACCTCAGGTGATACACCCGCCTCGGCCTCTCAAAGTGCGGGGATTACAAGCGTGAGCCACTGCGCCCAGCCGTTTAGGGTGTTTTCTAAGAGCAGCTGGGGTGGGAAGGAAGGTAGTACAGGCAGCAGGAGGCTGTGACAGCTGCAGGAGGGGACCTGAGACCACGACCTGGAAGGCCCAGCATTGTCCACAGTGAGACATGTGAACGCCCAGTTCCAGAGCGATGATAGCGATGACAAGGCCAGGCTGAAGCTGTGGCACTGGACGGTGGAGGTGACCGGGAACGTGGTGGCTGGGGTGAGCCAGATGCCGCAGTCAAAGTGAAGGTGAGCAGGAGGGCGAGGCCAGCAGAGAGGAGGGAAGAGGCTGACTGGGAGCCATGGGGGTAAGGGGAGGGTGCTGCCATCCTGCTTGTCGCTGCTGCTGAGGGCTACTGACGTGAACTTTCAAGGAGTAGGGTTGTTTGGTGTTGCTTTACTGGAGGAGGAATGACCTGCAAAGCACGATTGTAGCTTTATAATAGACTAACGTAGCTTGAATCCACTGTTTCTTAGCTTTGCGAATTTCGGGAATGAGTGAATCCTTCGAATCTCAGTTTCGTCCCGTGTAAAATGGGATTATTATGCAATGCCTGGTATGCCATAAAGGTTACTAGACCTGGTGGCATTATAGGACTTCTCATTTGCATATCGTATAGGTGACATTTGTCCACGTGTCAATCTCCTTAGCAAGACTGGGAGCCAGTGGAGGGGCTGATTTTGCACACGGCCTTTTCTGACTCCTGGTAGGTGCTCCGCAAATGAGTAGAAAGAAGGGATGATTTCGTTTTCTGAGGGCTTTGGGCCAGAGCCCCTGCCCAGGTCTCAGTGGGTAGCCTCACGGACACGCTTGCTTTTTTCCTGCTCCCCTGCGACTCCCTCCCTCGCCTTCTTACCCCACCTCGCTGAGGTCTCCCACCCTCCTACTTCCAGATTAGCCGCTGAGCCTCCCGGAGTTTCTGATCAACTCCTGGGTTTGCAAGTCTGGCAATTTTTCACTGCAGCCAAGGCAAAGAACCACTGCGCCCCCTGGTGGCTCCATCTTGGAAACCTCGCCTTTCCCGGAGCCCAGCATCCTGCCAGGAGCTAGATGCAGACATTAACTTCATCTGCTGTTCACATCCACCCTGCAAGAAAGAAATGCTTCAGTTTTTCACATGAGAAACCCGAGGCTCAGCAAGCTCACAGACCTGCGCTCCTGGGCTTCCAGGGCCAGGGAGGAGGCTGAGCAGGTATTAAACCCATGACTGACTCCAACCTCCTTTCTCTCCTCTCAATGCTTTGGGGTTTTCCAGAATGCAGTCAGACCTATTTTCCCCTCCTTGAGTTTTCCTTCTCTTCCTTCCGTTCTCAGCACCCCACCCTCTCCCTGCTCCCGACAGTGGCTGGAGCAAGGGAGGCTCAAGGAGGAGCAGCTCCAGCGTACAGAGACCAGGCTCCATCTGCATCCTTCACAATCCGTGTCTTCCCTGGTCCTCAGGAGGACCCTGTGAGGCAGGTCCTCCTATTCTCACTAATTGCCAACTCAGAAGCTGCCCAGAATCACATGGGTAATAATTGGTCCATTGTGAGCCCAGGTTCATGCTCTCAACTACCACCCAGTAGTCTTACCCTGGCGTATTTATGTATTTTTTGGTATTCGATTGTGATTGAAATTTTGATTTTAATTCAATGATACTTACAAGAATCGTAACTTCAGTGTGGACTCATGATGGCCTCTAGCCAGGCTGGGGAGCTTTGGCCCTGCCCCAGCTCTGCCCCTTCCTTTCTTGGGTCTTTTGCTTTGTCCTCCCTACCAACCTCTCTATAGCGAATCCCCTGGATTCAACCCCACTGTTTGAAATAGTGTCTGTTTTCCTAATTGGACGCTGACTGACATGCCTCCTAACAGACATTTTCAGGGCATTGATCTCTTAGTTTTGGAATTAAGGCATTTGTTCTATAACGACCACATTTCACATTTCCTGTGTCATCTTATTATATTTTAATTACTTCTGAAACCAGGCTCTGGATCTGTCTTAATATGAAAGCCACTTTTAATAGATCCTTTTTTGAGACAGAGTCTGGCCCTGTCACTCAGGCTGGAGTGCAGTGGTGTGATCTCGGCTCACTGCAACTTCCGCCTCCCAGGTTCAAGCGATTCTTGGGCCTCAGTCTCTGGAGTAGCTGGGATTGCAGGCACCCACCACCACGCCCGGCTAATTTTTGTATTTTTAGTAAAGATGGGGTTTCACTATGTTGGCCAGGCTGGTCTCAAGCTCCTGGCCTCCAGTGATCTGCTTGCCTCGTGCTGGGATTACAGGCGTGAGCCACTGCAGCTGGCCAAGATACTTTTGAAAGAATCATGCAGTTGACCTAAAAGTGTTTGGATTAAAAAAAAAAAAAAGTATGAAAGTTTTGGGGGTTTTTTGTTTGTTTATTTGTTTTTGAGACAGAGTCTCGCTCTGTCACCCAGGCTGGAGTACAGTGGCGTGATCTCCACTCACTGCAAGCTCTGCCTCCCGGGTTCACGCCATTCTCCTGCCTCAGCCTCCTGAGTAGCTGGGACTACAGATGACCACCACCACGCCCTGCTAATTTTTTTGTATTTTGGCAGAGACAGAATTTCACCGTATTAGCCAGGCTGGTCTCAATCTCCTGACCTCGTGATCCACCCTCCTCGGCCTCCCAGAGTGCTGGATTACAGGTGTGAACCACTGCGCCTGGCCCTTTTTGTTTGGTTTTTAAGAGAAAATGGTTTTATTGTATTCATCAGTGGTGTACTATATTCTGCAAAAGTAGCTGGTGATATTTTTATAAAGACCCAAACAATTCTCCTTCCACACATTTTATTGAGAAAGTAAAAATCAAGTCAGATTGAGAAAGGAAAAATCTTCCCTGCTATCAATCAGGCTAGCCTAACGCAGACAAAGGCAGCTGCAAAGTTAACTGGAAATAGTGTTTCTCCCAGGGTCATGCTACATCTGTAAAATGTCACAAACCCAGTTTTGAGTGATTTCTGCTTTCTGCCTCAGTGAGAAACCTTGTTCTGAAGTCTTATGCAGTCAGAAACTTAGCTGCTTGAAATCAAATCAGTGTAAATGAAATGTTCCACTTTTGCCTGGAGTATTCAAGTCTTTTAACATGGAGAAGCAGCCTCAATCTCCCACTCAGATATAGGCTGCAGACAAGGGCTTCTAGACACAACACAGCAAAGCTTTCTTAACTTCCTAATTTCCAAGAAATAGAGAACTTTGCAGTTTAGGCACAATGCTGAACCCTAACCCACAGCCTGTTTGCCTGGACTCCATCAAAACATTGCTTCATTTAAATTTTACCTAAGGGCATCCCTTCCCCCAAATCACATAACCTTATCTCTTCTTTCTTGGTGAAATGCCCAGTAGTTCCATTGACATGCAGTCTCCCTCATTTCCAAGAGCCAATAAGCCTGATTTCATTGGACTTCTGTCCTGTCCATCAGATCTGTCCTGATGGCCTTTGGCTAGGACAATATCCACAGACCTAAATGCGCACACTTCATAACCAGGGCACCCCACACTCCTTCCTAGGCACCAGGAAAGCCAAGTGATTATTCAGAGTTGTTCGATGAGCATACGAACAGAAGGTATTATTCACCTAAATTCAAAAACAGGCAAGTAAGTTCATCTTTATTTTCCAACAGAGAATGCAGAGAAGCTGCTCTCATAATCCAGACATAGTGGCTCTCTGCCGCTAGGAGACAAGGATGGGGAAATGCTTATTGTCACTGATGAAGCTGTATTTCAAGACACTGTACTATAAGCCATGAGATACTCTATCTCCAACAATGTATTATGTATTGATTTAATTGGAACTACTCAGTAAGTCCTGGGATGCCCTGCCATGGCAACCAACAATTTCCAAATACTCTGCTTAAGTAATCTAGATTATATCTCACTGTTTTCATTATCTATTGCCGTGTAACAGATTACCCCCAAAATGTAACAGCTTAAAACAACAAACATGTATTATGTCACACAGTTTCTAAGGCCGGCAATGCACAGTATGCACACTGCTAGAATTTTTAGGGAGTTTAAATCCAGGTAAAAATAAATTTGATACTATTCCTTATTTAAAGAAGATATTGTCTACTTCAGTAAGTTCATATGAATGCAAACTTGTGAAAGATGTTGTTGTTGTGTGTTTTAGTGTAAGAGCACATTCATGTTTCTCAGGTTAGTAATACAAATAGAATTTGTCTTAGGCTCCAATGAAACAGAATTCCCTGATTCCCCTCGTAGGACATGTGACAGGGGTGTCGCCTGCTTGGTTGCCCTGCAGCTCAGACCCCTAAGGGTAGCATGCAGATGGGCAGGCGCAGAGGCCCACCCAAGCCCTTTTGGGCTCTGGCCCACAACAGCATCTAACGGTGGGTGTCTTCGACTCCCAAAGCCCAAGTGGGCATGTGTCACCAAACTCTTGTAGATTTGCCGTCTGCCGATGGCTTGTGTGTTCATCAGCTCAACGGACCCTCTGCCTTATCGCAAGGGGGATATCCACTTCCATGATCCAGTCACCTCCCACTAGGCCCCTCCTCCAGCACTGAAGATCAGAATTCAACATAAGATTTGGGTGGGGACACAGAGCCAAATCATATCAGGGGTCTTGTTATTTTGCCCAGGCTGGTCTCAAACTCCTGGGCTCAAGCAATCTTCCTGCCTCAGCCTCCCACATAGCTGGGATTACAGGTGTGCACCACCACTCTAGTCTCTTATTTTCATAACATTTATTATAGTCAGCTTCTCTGTACAATATTTAGGTTGCTAGTTAGAACTAATGTAGTCTAGTGTTTAGCATGCACACTGATATCTTAAATAAAAGAATTGCTCTTTTCTGATTCCAAAAGCTAACTATCTGGGTAGTTATAGGATCTGAGCATAATTTCATGACTCACAGGAATGGCAGGAAGAAATGAAAAAAAAATGCCTAGTGAACGGGCTTGCCAGGGGAAGGGGGAAACTAACCCAGAAATATCAACTCTGAGAGCTAGGCCAAGAAGATGATTAGATTTCAAAGACAGAGATTAAATCCCAAAGCCCCCCAGGCAAAAATATTAGATAACTTTTAAAAAGCAAGAAAATTAGTCTGGAATCAAACTTTTCAAAGCCAACATACAAACAAAGCAACAATGGGCATTATTAAAAATAAATAAATAAATGAAAGAAAGTGTGATCCAAGGATTTTACACCCAAATTGTCCTTTAAATATCAAGGCTAAAGAAACATAGTTTTCACCAGATGATAACTGAGAGAAATCTGTACCTATCTACCTTTCTTGAAGAATCTGCTAAAGAATCAGGGTTTTGGCCGGGCGTGGTGGCTCAAGCCTGTAATCCCAGCACTTTGGGAGGCCGAGACGGGCGGATCACGAGGTCAGGAGATCGAGACCATCCTGGCTAACACGGTGAAACCCCGTCTCTACTAAAAATACAAAAAACTAGCCGGGCGAGGTGGCGGGCGCCTGTAGTCCCAGCTACTCGGGAGGCTGAGGCAGGAGAATGGCGGGAACCCGGGAGGCGGAGCTTGCAGTGAGCTGAGATGCGGCCACTGCACTCCAGCCTGGGTGACAGAGCCAGACTCTGTCTCAAAAAAAAAAAAAAAAAAAAAAAAAAGAATCAGGGTTTTTTGCTTGTTTGTTTATTTGTTTGTTGTTTTGTGTTTTGAGACACAGTCTCGCTCTTGTCACCCAGGCCGGAGTACAATGGCATAATCTCGGCTCTCTGCAACCTCCACCTCCCCGGGTTCAAGCGATTCTCCTGCCTGAGCCTCCAGAATAGCTGGGATTACTATTATCCCAGCTATTGTATGGATTACAGGCATGCGCTACCACTCCCAGCAGATTTTTTTGTATTTTTAGTAGAGACAGGGTTTCACCATGTTGGCCAAGTTGGTCTCAAACTCCTGACTTCAGGTGATCCACCTGCCTTGGCCTCCCAAAGTGCTGGGATTACAGGCATGAATCACCGCACCTGGCCAAGAATCACTGTTATCTAAGCAAATGATGACTGGCAAAACTTTAGCAATCAGACTGATTGTGAGCATTTAAGAACATAGAAGTATACATCTAAGATTAAAACAAAAGTGAGACAAATGGGGAAGACTAGTGTACGAAAGTTATTATGTTATGACAAAGTTGAAATAAGACAAGTAACATATGGGAGAAAGGAGTGAGAGTGAGGAAAATAGAATTAGCTCATTGAGTCTGGGCACAGTGGCTCACGCCTGTAATCCCAGCACTCTGGGAGGACAAGGCGAGTGGATCACTTGAGGTCAGGAGTTCAAGACCAGCCTGGCCAGCATGGTGAAACCCCGTCTCTACTAAAAGTACAAAAAAATTAGCTGGGCATGGTGGTGTGCACCTGTAATCCCAGCTACTCAGGAGGCTGAGGCAGAAGAATCACGGGAGGCGGAGGTTGCAGTGAGCTGAGATCGCACCACTGCACTCCAACCTGGGTAACAGAGCAAGACTCTGTCTCAAAAAAAAAAAAAAAAGATACTGATTTTAAAAAATAAACCAGATAGTAAAAATTAAGGAAGAAAACAGGGGAGCAAGTGAATTTTAAAATGTACAAGGGAGCCAGTTGTGGTGGCTTATGCCTGTAATCCCAGAACTTTGGGAGGCTGAGGCAGGAAGATCACTTGAGCCTAGAGGTTCGAGACCAGCCTGGGCAACATAGTGAGACTTCATCTCTACAAAAAAAAAATCAAAAAGTTAGCCAGGCATGGTGGTGTGTGCCTGTGGCCCCAGCTACTTGGGAGGCTGTGCTGAGACCTCAGCTTTAGCTCATTGAGAAGAGTTTCAGAATTCTGACCTCCAAAACTGTAGGACAATACATTTATGTCATTTTCAGCCATTGACTTTGTGGTCATTTGTTACAGAAGCAGTAGGAAATGAGTGCAGTACTTTTTTTTTCTTTCTCTTTTTTTTTTTTTAGATGGAGTCTCACCCTGTGGCCCAGACTAGAGGGCAGTGGCACGATCTCGGCTCACTGCAACCTCTGTCTCCCAGGTTCAGGAGATCCTTCCACCTCAGCCTCCCAAGTAGCTGGAATTACAGGTGTGCGCCACCATGCCTGGCTAATTTTTGTATTCTTAGTAGAGACAAGGTTTCACCATGTTGGTCAGGCTGGTCTCAAGATGATCCACCCGCCTTGGCCCCCAGAGTGCTGGGATTGCCGGCATAAGCCACCGTGCCTGGTCAACTGCAGTAGATACTGATGATAAATTCGTTCTCATGAAAAATGAATAAAAGCTGGAGGATAGGGCCGGGCGCGGTGGCTCAAGCCTGTAATCCCAGCACTTTGGGAGGCCGAGACGGGTGGATCACGAGGTCAGGAGATCGAGACCATCCTGGCTAACACGGTGAAACCCCGTCTCTACTAAGAAATACAAAAAACTAGCCGGGCGAGGTGGCAGGCGCCTGTAGTCCCAGCTACTCGGGAGGCTGAGGCCGGAGAATGGCGTGAACCCGGGAGGCGGAGCTTGCAGTGAGCTGAGATCCGGCCACTGCACTCCAGCCTGGGCGGCAGAGCGAGACTCCGTCTCAAAAAAAAAAAAAAAAAAAGCTGGAGGATAGGATCCAGTTAACAACAAAACTCAGTTTACATGAATAAATTAGACCTTGCTCAATTTAATTGAATAAAGTGCCCTGTAAGATTTTTTTTTTTAAATAATAATGCTAACTGACTTTTATTCTTTTTTTTTTCCTTGGAGACAGGGTCTCGCTTTGTCACCCAGGCTGGAGTGCAGCAGCCTAATCACAGCTCACTGTAGCCTTGACTTCCCCTAGCTTAAGTGATCCTTCCACTTAAGCGTCCCCAGTAGCTGGGAGTACAGTGTGTGCCACCACACTCAGCTAATTTCTGCATTTTTTTAATAGAAATTGTTTGTTTTTTGACAGTCGCCTGCTGTTGCCAGGCTGGAGTGCAGTGGTGCAATCTCGGCTCACTGCAACCTCCATCTGCCAGGTTCAAGCGATTCTCCTGCCCCAGCCTCCCGAGTAGCTGAGACTACTGGCATGCACCACCACGCCCAGCTAATTTTTGTATTTTTACTAGAGACAGGGTTTCACCATGTTGGCCAGGATGGTCTCGGTCTCTTGACCTCACGATCTGTCTGCCTCGGCCTCCCAAAGTGCTGGAATTACAGGCAGGAGCCACCGTGCCCGGCCGAGAGGTTTTCACCATGTTGCCGAGGCTGGTCTCAAACTCCTGGACTCAAGCAATCTGTCTATCTTGACCTCCCAAACTGCTAGGATTACAAGCCGACGTTTATTCTTTATGCCAGAGGCCTAAATAGTAAAAATGGGGAGAAATGAGAGAAAGCCTGATGTAGCCAGGATCCCCACATACAATAAAAAGAGCTCTTCTTGCTATACGTTGACATCACTATTATAAAAATGTGATTTTTTGGCCGGGCGCGGTGGCTCAAGCCTGTAATCCCAGCACTTTGGGAGGCCGAGACAGGTGGATCACGAAGTCAGGAGATCGAGACCATCCTGGCTAACACGGTGAAACCCCGTCTCTACTAAGAAATACAAAAAACTAGCCGGGCGAGGTGGCAGGCGCCTGTAGTCCCAGCTACTCGGGAGGCTGAGGCCGGAGAATGGCGTGAACCCGGGAGGCGGAGCTTGCAGTGAGCTGAGATCCGGCCACTGCACTCCAGCCTGGGCTACAGAGCGAGACTCCGTCTCAAAAAAAAAAAAAAAAATGTGATTTTTTGATAAAACAAACAAAACATGGCTATCTATTTTGAAATTCACAACCTAAATTCAAGATAAAATACAATGTAAAAAGGATATATTCTTCCAATACATGAGAATTTTAATTTCCAAACAAACATATAATGATGGTTCTCATAATTTGACATTAGGAAATCATTAACAACATATGAGGAAGAGCAGTACTAATTCTGGTAGACATTATTTTCTTCCAAATAGCTTTATTTTGTAAAAAGAACAATCAGCTATATATACAGGTGAGAATTGTGAGAAATAAAAATATAATTTATTATTACATTGTAACTATCTTTTTTTTTCTCTCTTTTTTTTTTTTTAGAGAGTCTCACTCTATTGCCCAGGCAAGAGTGCAAGGGTGTGATCTCTGTTCACCACAACTTCTGCCTCCCAGGTTCAAGTGATTCTTGTGCCTCGGCCTCTCGAGTAGCTGGGATTACAGGTGTGCGCCAACACACCTGGCTAATTTTTGTATTTTTAATAGTGATGGGGTATCACTATGTTGCCCAGGCTGGTCTTCAACTCTCGACCTCAGGTGATCCACCTGCCTCAGCCTCCCAAAGTGCTGGGATTACAGGCGTGAGCCACCAAACCCGGCCCATTGTAACTATTTTAAGAAATCTTTGCAGAGTTCAATTCTTTTTTTTTTTTTTTTTTTTTTGAGACGGAGTCTCGCTCTGTCACCCAGGCTGGAGTGCAGTGGCCGGATCTCAGCTCACTGCAAGCTCCGCCTCCCGGGTTCCCGCCATTCTCCTGCCTCAGCCTCCTGAGTAGCTGGGACTACAGGCGCCGCCACCTCGCCCGGCTAGTTTTTTGTATTTTTTAGTAGAGACGGGGTTTCACCGGGTTAGCCAGGATGGTCTCGATCTCCTGACCTCGTGATCCACCCGTCTCGGCCTCCCAAAGTGCTGGGATTACAGGCTTGAGCCACCGCGCCCGGCCGCAGAGTTCAATTCTTTTCCAAAGTCCCTTTATAATGATTTCATGCAATTTAAAATAGGCAATTTTTCTGAGGGCTCATAAAAAAGCGTCCTGAGACTTTCGTGCATTTTTCATAGTTGATCCTTTTGAAGTAGTTAGGTTAAGTAACCAGTACATATCTGTAATCCCAGCACTTTGGGAGGCTGAGGAGGGTGGATCACCTGAGGTTGGGAGTTCAAGACCAGCCTGGCCAACATGGCGAAACTCCATCTCTACTACAAATACAAAAAATTAGGCGCAGCATGCACCTCTAGTCCCAGCTCCTCGGGAGGCTGAGGCATAAGAATTGCTTGAACCTGGGAGGCACAGGTTGCAGGCCGAGATAGTACCACTGCACTCCAGTTTTGGCTACAGAGAGAGACTCTGTCTCAAAAAAAAGAAAAAGTAACCAGTGCGAGTGCGTCCTTCACATCTTGTTTCATCTATTATGTGATTTAAAATCATAAACTACTGAAAATAAAAACTGCCATGATCTAAAAGCTGTCAAATGGTTCTGGGTGTAAAGATAAGTGGACGCAGGCAGTGAGAAATCTTTTAAGCGTTCTTCAATCTGGTGAAATTACAGCTAAATAAGTTTTTCAATGTGAAAAAGATACTTAAATAATTTTTATTCAAGTAAAATTCACAGAAGAGAAAATTAACCATTTTGAAGTGTACAGTTCAGTAGCATTTGGTACATTCACAATATTGTGCAGCCAAAAACATTCTTTTTAAAGCACCTTTATTTTCACAGATCATTGAACACAGTTATTCACCAAATATTAATACATGATTTCTCTAAAGACTTCAATCGTTTCAGCTAAAAGAGGCCAAATATCAAACAGCTATCTAACAGTGACAATTATTTGTCTTTTCTGAGGCTGACAAAGATTTTCAACTCTTTTCAGTAGAAAAAGTCAACAGAAATCAAAGATGCTGTTAATGTTGCTGAGAAAAAGACTCATGCTCTCATTACGCATTTGAAAAAGTCAGGAAAGCTCAATGACCTACAGGGTGGGTAATGTTCCACAGGCTTTCTGAGAGGGAACAGTCAGAATTTCCAGAGTAAATTTGATAGGTTTTAAATGACTTTAGCAGTAATGATTACATGTTGGCATTTGTATTTGTTAGTACTATATGGTTTGGTCTTGCAATTCTTTGGTTAATTAGCAACTTTAAATATAACACTCAAATATCTGGAAAAGCTGGCCAGGCGCGATGGCTCATGCCTGTAATCCCAACACTTTGTGGGGGCTGAGGTGGGAGGATCACCTGAGGTCAGGAGTTCGAGACCAGCCTGGCCAACATGAGAAAACCCCACCTCTACTAAAAATGCAAAAGTTAGGCCGGGCGCGGTGGCTCAAGCCTGTAATCCCAGCACTTTGGGAGGCCGAGACGGGCAGATCACGAGGTCAGGAGATCGAGACCATCCTGGCTAACAGGGTGAAACCCCATCTCTACTAAAAAAT
Organism: Theropithecus gelada; assembly: GCF_003255815.1. Lineage (NCBI taxonomy): Eukaryota > Metazoa > Chordata > Mammalia > Primates > Cercopithecidae > Theropithecus > Theropithecus gelada. Next base: position 15,551,732 of record NC_037681.1, read on the forward strand.
ACAAAAAACTAGCTGGGCGAGGTGGCGGGCTCCTGTAGTCCCAGCTACACAGGAGGCTGAGGCAGGAGAATGGCGTAAACCCCGGAGGCGGAGCTTGCAGCGAGCTGAGATCCGGCCACTGCACTCCAGCCTGCGTGACAGAGCGAGACTCTGTCTCAAAAAAGAAAAAAAAAAAAAAAAAGTTAACCAGGTGTGGTGGCAGGTGCCTGTAATCCCATCTACTCAGGAGGGTGAGGCAGGAGAACCACTTGAACCCAGGAGGCAGAGGTTGCAGTCAGCCGAGATTGCACCATCGCACTCCAGCTTGGGTGACAAGAGCAAAACTCTGTTTCCAAAAAAAAAAAAAAGAAAAGAAAAAAGCTAGTTAAATGGTTCATTTGAAGATAAACATTCTTAAACACTTATTAGATTTCACTTATTTAAAAAGTTCAATTTCTCCCTTCCTACCTTTAGAGCTCCCACCAGTGCCTCCTACTGGTAGAAACTAACAATAAGTCTGCTGGCAAGAGAGCCTGGGACACCCAGATCCTACACCCAAGAGATTTTGCAAACTCCCAGCCTTTACACCACAGAGCCAAGTAGAAAGGACCCACTGTGGCTGTAGGAGACAATCGGCCAATAACGGGCACAACCCACGGCTTTGACTACTCAGCTCCCACACCCTTCAAGGCACAGTCAGCTAAAAGAGCTAACCAGCCCAACGCTCTGCCTTACAAGATGCAGTTATACTTTGCAGAAATAAAGATACTCTCACTTTCCCCCTGAAAACGGGAAACCGAACGTCCCATCAGCCACTGTATCCTCCTCTGGGTAATATTAGTTCCTGCCTCAGTATTCTGTAAACTGAAGACCAAATTGGAAAGTTAACCGTCACCTGCACTGGTATCAGGGGAGACCATCTCTTTGGCTACCTCTCCATCCGGGAAGCTGGGTCTAAGATTTCCTTGTAGGATGGGTGGTGTGGCTCACGCCTGTAATCCCAGCACTTTGGGAGGCTGAGGCGGGCAGATCACGAGGTCAGGAGATCGAGACCATCCTGGCTAACACGGTGAAACCCCGTCTCTACTAAGAATACAAGAAAACATCAGCCAGGTGAGGTGGCGGGCGCCTGTAGTCCCATCTACTGGGGAAGCTGAGGCAGGAGAATGGTGTGAACCAGGGAGGTGGAGCTTGCAGTGAGCCGAGATCGCGCCACTGCACTCCAGCCTGGGCGACAGAGCGAGACTCCATCTCAAACAAAAAACAGATTTCCTTGTTGTCTTTCAGGGCTGTTCCACAGCTGTGCCCTCCAGCTGATGCCAGCATTTTATAAGCTAAGCCCAAGTTTTGTTTGGGCTTCTCCTCAATGAACAGATCATAGAAAACTCCCCATAAGAATGGAAAATTCCCCATGAGAACTAGGTTATGTGGACCCTAACACATCATCTCACAACCCTTAGAGGCTTCCTGATCTAAATCATGGGGAAATAAATGACATCTATTTTTCATCTAAGTGCTTGCACCATTGGGCTCTTACATAGTTATCGTAACGAAGCAGGTTCAGAAATCATACCTTTAGATCAACTGGAAAAAGGGGGACTAATTCAGGAATTTCCTTAAAACACCCAGAGCCTACCTGAGAAGTAATGAGAACCCAAATGAGCACCTACAGAAGGAGCAGGATTGAAAAAAAGAAAAAAAAGAAAAAAGCATCAGGAAAACCAAAACAGCACAGAATTAGACTTGGAGAAAATTAGACCTTCTTTTCCATCCCTATCCATTCATTCATGGCTTCTTTTTTTATCTTAGTTTTTAAACACATTTATTCATGTGTTCTGACATTTATCAAGCATCTACTTTATGCCAAATGCACAGTAGATGCAGTTGTGAGCCAAACAAAGCCCATGCCCTCAAGGAGCCTCTGTCGCAGGAGAATGTGCCGCGTTTAGCAGACCTGCCACTAACTAGCCATGTGGTTACTCAGAACTTTCTGCGCCTCAGTTTTCTCACCTGTAAAATGGGTCAACACGGTGCCTCAGGCTGTTATGAGGATTAAATGAGTTCATGCATATAAAGTGCTTAGAACAGGGCCTGCCACATCATAAGCACAGAGGAAATGTGAGTTTGTCTTACGTACTATTTTCTATCCACAATTTCTCACAGAAAGAGAGAAAATGTGAGGAGGGAATCAGTAGCTATTAGGAGGCAGGGAAGCCAACATCTTCATGTTAGAGACATGGACAAGGAAGCCCAGGCACCACAGGGTATAAATGGTGGTATGCAGATCATCTGAGGCCAGGCTGGGCTTTCTGAGGAGTGGTTTGGGAGATCCTAGCGTGGCACCGCTGAGTCTGGCAGACTGACTATATGTGCTAACCCTGTCACTCCCTACCTATGTAATTCTGGGCAAGCTTTATTTACCCTTGGGCAAGAGAAGGAGGAAGATCTTGAGAGCTGAAGTTCTTGGCTTCTGAAGGGCAGAAACAGAGCAACTAGGTTTACACAGGAGCACGGGGAGGTTCTGGGCCCCTGCGTGACTCTTCAACAGTTTCCAGTTTTGTGCTGCTCCAGTTCAGGTTCTGAGAGCGGGCCCTGCTTTGCACTACGCTGAGTTACTTACCCAACCTTTGGCCGAAAGAAAAGGAAGCGCTTGAGTGCTATTCATCAAGACTGGTCCTGTGTGGAAGACTATTTCCACAGAGCAAAACAGTCACGCTCGTACCAGAAGAGAAGGAAATAGGCCTGGCCAGGAACGCCTAGCAGACACCCACTGCACTCAGCTCACTGGCCTGGTCTGGCCGGGCGGGGGTGGGGAGACTTGCAAATGTGCTGAACAAGGGCTGCATTCTCCCACTGATCTCAGAGTAGGTTCAGAGAGCAGGGCTCCAAGTCTAGCGGGGCAGCCCAGCCCTCCTCAGCATGGTCAGTCTCTGCTTCCAGGCCAACTACTCTAGGAATATCTATTTCTCAGTCAGATGAAGGCAAATGGGGTCTGCAGACATATTTACTTGTTTGCTAATGATGTTTTGCTGATTTCCAAATGCATAAGCCTATGCAGTGGCTACAGCAATGGTACGGAAACTCTCACCTACCATCAGCCTCTCTCGGCCTCTGGACTCCGATGCAAAGGTTCTATGTCCGTTCAAGTCCTCCAAGAAGCAGACACCAAGATGGAATGAATAGGGCAAGGGTTTTATTATGCCTGTGAGAGATAACAGAGAGGAAGCTGGGAAAGGTTGAGAGCAACATTAGACCCCATGCAAGTCTGGCTTGAGTGAAGGAGAAAGGGAAGAAAGACTAGCTGGAGGTGTCCTAGACCCTTATGTGAACTAAAGAAGCTTCCACAAGGCCAAAGGAGAGCCCTCAAGACAAAGCTGGCCATCAGAAGTCGTCCCCATCTTCCAGAAACTGCCTTATGATGCTTGGCTAAAGTGTCCAGTCCTTGACTTAGAGCAGTCAGCAGCCCTGGTCATTTACGCCCCTGTAGTTTGAGGTCCATAAGATGCATTCTATGAACACAGCAAGTTCAAAGTCACTTAACCTCAAGGGTGTATTCTGCCCAGAAATATGAAATTCTGAGAATTTAGGTCTGTAGACTACAAATATTCATATAACCTATAAACGATTATTGATTTCATTTTATGCCTTCCTTATGGGGTCTCTGCTGTTTTTTGTTTTTTGTTTGTTTCTGTCTTGAGAGAAGCACCTATCTTTTGCTAAAATACAAAATATTTTTGAATAGGAGCTCTAGGTTCTGTATTTCTTGACTTCAGCCTTAGCAATGTAGACAGGTGGTTTCTGGAAGAAGTATAATTATAGAAAATTGCCTCTGATCCTGATGCTGATGCCCAGCTGTGCAGCTTAGAACTTGTTTTATTAACTCGCCCATGAGTTACTAGGCCTCCCATGAACTGAATTCACATGGCTGGTTTATACAACATCATCATCATTGATTAATGTTAAAAGCAGATAAAATCTTTGTAGCGCACCGCAATTGTGGCCTTGATGTTACACGTGTTAGATTTTCAGGCAGCCAGATTATAACTCAAGATTGCAAGATAAGCATGGCGACATACGAAAGAGGGTGGAGGGCTTTTATGCCTCTCCTCTGTGGCCTAGGCCAGGCAGGGTGAGCTTCTGTAGGCAAGGGGAGAGGGACGCAAAGTTCTGGGGCCGTCTCTCTGGCAGGTGCTGACAGGGTACTGACTCAGCCTTAGTAATAACACTGCTTCTCTCCTTCTAATGCCTCCTTCTGCAGTTAACGAGAACTTTGATCTTGCTGCACAATTCATTCATGTATTCAATACGTATTTGTTAAGCATGAGTATGGTTAATTGTCGTGAGTATTGGGAACACAGTGATGAATAAGGTATGAGCCTACTTTTCATTTGCAGCAATAATGTGAAATATCCAGATGGCGGACTAGATTGTATCCCAGGGAGACCCCACCACCTGCTTCCTCTAATTCATGGGGGTAATGGCACCAGTGGTTTTTACTGCACATTCTGGAATTTAGACTCAGTAGAGTTCTCACAGGTCTTCAGAAATCCATTTACCCATTTCTGGTGGACTCCTTGTCTCATTCCCAGCAGCTGTTTTGCTCCTTCCCTTATTCTCTAATCCCAACACTTGTCCCATCTTAGTGTCTGGCGACCTCACTTCCTATTCTTTTGAGAAGAGAAGGGTCACTTGCCCAGAACGATTTCAGCTTCCTGTCTCTGCACGTCAAAAATGTCTGTGTCCACACTGACTCTCTCATCCTTCTCCCCGTGTCAAAAAAGGAAATACACTTCCTTCCTCCCAGGGTTACCGCTGTAATCAACCCCACCCTTTTAGCTCATTTTGCAAACTTGTTCCCACAACCACTTCCTCTACTCTGCAGCCTCAATCTTCCCTTACCCCTGGTTCCTTCTTTTCAGCTGACAAACATCCCTGTCTGCCACTCCCCAAAAAAGAAAACACTTCCCTCAACCCTTCTACTTCTTGGAATTACTGATCTTGCTTCTTCCCAAACAACTTAAAGTGGTCTACGCTTATGGCCCCCAACACTTAGGCCAATACCAAGACTCTGCAGCACATGACATTGTTTCCATTGCTTTCTGAGCCTGTCCTGCCCTGGGTGCTATAAAGCTGTAGTCTTTAGGGTCTTCTCTGAACATCTATCTGCCATTGTCAGTGGTTCATCTTCATTTCCTTGCCCTTTCCAACCACCACTTCTTCTCTCCCTGCCCAACACCACAGTTCTCTCCTGGCTAAGAATCTCTTTTGTTTTTTGTCTCCCCCGCTGAGTGTCTCAGCCCTCATGGCTCCATAATCATCTCTGTGCTGTTGCTTCTCAAATTAGGATTGTGAAAGTTTACCTTTCTCTCAAATTGCTGACCTACATTGCCTGTGCAGCAGACTTGGATGTCTTGCCAAGCACCTCAAGCCAAATTCATCATCTTCCCACCAAACCGGTTCTTCCTGCTGCCTTACCTGGCTTAGTTTTTGCATCATCATTATTTTCAGGCATCCTTCTTTTCCTTTCTGCATATTTGAGCAGTTTTCAAGACCTGTAAGTGTTGCCTCCATCATCTCTCCTTATATGCTGTCATTCCTTTCAGATCCCTTTCAGGCCACCACTCTGATTCAATGCCTCATGGTTGGGTTTTTATTATTTATATAGCATTCTAGTTAGTCTCCTTCCACTAGTCTTTTCCTCTTTAGGTGCCTTCTCCTCAATGATATGAGGTATATCTTTCATTTTTATTTTATTTTATTTGTTTATTTATTTTTGAGACAGAGTCTTACTCTGTTGCCCTGGCTGGAGCGTAGTGGCACAATCTCGACTCACTGCAACCTCCACCTCCCAGGTTCAAGAGATTCTCCTGCCTCAGCCTCCCAAGTAGCTGGGATTACAGTTGCCCACTACCACACCCAGTTAATTTGTATTTTTAGTAGAAATGGGATTTCATCATGTTGGCCAGGCTGGTCTTGAACTCCTGACCTCAGGTGATCCACCCACCTTGGCCTCCCAAAGTGCTGGGATTACAGGTGTGAGCCACTGCATCCAGCCAAGGTACATCTTTTACATCACAGTAGAACCATGTCATTTCCTGGTATTAAAAAAAAAAGTCAGTATGTCCCTATTATCTACCAAATGGAAGAAAAACTCCGTGGTATAGAATCCTAGTCCTTTGTAGTATGGCCTCAAATGCCTTCTGACCTTGCCTTACTTGATTTAACCTATATACCCTATTTTTCATTCAAAATTTAACTAGTCTCAAACACAACCCCCATTTTCCCACTTCCAAACCTTGGCTTATTTTGTGTCCTATCTCAAATGCCTTTCCTTTTCACACTGCCTACCCCATTGAAATCTTAACTATCATTCAAAGTTGACTTCAAATTCACTACTTCCATGAAACAGTGCCCAATTTTTCCATGTGGAAGCTCTCTCACTGTTTGGAGCATCTTGTGGTTCTTACTACAATTTACCTAATAACAAGACACACTAAAATGAAGGTCTTATCTCTGCTAGTCATTTGTAAATAAGCTTATGTCAGATTTCTCTTTGCAACTCCTATACAGTATGGTATGCATCTCCTCATACTCCAAGTATGGCATACATCATTAAGCACACTGTTCAATTCAGCTGAAGTTTTTTTTCATTTTATAGCAAGGCTGTTTAGGTAGGGTCAACAGTAGATTGATGTACGTTCTGGAACAAGCTCCTTATCTCATGGCAGATTATTACCAAACAGTTCATTGACTGGCACCAGACCACAGTTCACACGTTAAGTAGTATTGCCTTAAAAACAGTACCTTTCAATAGATTTTTTTAAAAAGACATATTTTAGGTTCACAACAAAATTGAGCAAAAGGTACAGAGAGTTCCCATCTGCCTCGACACAGGCCTCCCCAACTAACCATCCCCCACCAGAGTGGAACATTTGTGACAGTTGATGAGCCCACATTGACACATCATTATCACCCAAAGTCCATAGTTTACATTAGGATTCACTCTTGGTGTTATATATTCTAAGAGTTTGAACAAATGTATAATGACATGTTTCTACCACTGTAGTATCATATAGAATATTTTCACTGTCCTAAAAGTCCTCTGTGTTCCACCTATTCTTCCTTCTCCCTAACCCCAGCGACCACTGGCCTTTTTATTGTCTCCCTGATTTTGCCTTTTCAAGAATGTCCTATAGTTAGAATAATACAGTAGATAGTCTTTTCAGATTGGTTTCTTTTATTTAGCAACATGCACTTAACATAGCCTCTATGTCCCTTCATGACTTAAGAGCTCAGTCTCATAATACTCCATTGTCTGGATGTATCACAATTTACTTATCCATTCACCTGCTGAAGGACGATTTGGTTGCTTCTAAGTTTTGACAATTATTCATAAAGCTGTTTGCTATAAACATCCATATGCAGGTTTTTGTGTGGACATAAGTTTTCAACATCTTTGGGTAAATACCAAAGAGCACAATTGCCGGATCATATGGTAAGAGAATGTTGAGACAAGAAAGAGGAAGAAAAAGAACTTACAGAAATAAGGGCCAAAAACTTCCCAATTGGATGAAAAACATTATTCTACAGTTCCAAGGAGCTAAACAAAATTCCAAGTAGGATAAACTCATAGAGATTTACATCTAGACATACTATAATCAAACTGTTGGAAAACAAAGAGAGGATCTTGAAAACAGCAACTGAATCTTGAAAGCAGTAAAGAGAAGTGACTTATCACATACAAGTGATCCTCAATAAGATTAACAGCTAATTTCTCATCAAAAACCATGGAGGCCAAAAGACAGTGGGAATGACATGTTCAAAATACTGGAACAACAAAAAAAAAAAGACTGATAACCAAGAATTCTATGCCAGCAAAACTATACTTCAAAAATGTAGGAGAAATTAAGACACTCCCAGAAGAACAAAAAAATAGGAGAATTTGTTGCTAGAAAATCTGTGCTTGTATTTAGAAATACTCAAAAGGATGCTTCAGACTGAAATGAAAAACACCAGATAGTAACTCTAATCCATACAAAAAAATAAAGAACACTGGTGAAGTTAACTACAGAGGTGTATATAACAGACAGTTTAACTGTATTTTTTGTTTGTAACTCTTTTATTCTCCTGATGTATATATATATACACATCAGGAGATGTATATATAAAAAAAGTATATTTGTATATTATAAAAATATACAAATATGTATATTTGTATATACACCAGGAGATGTATATACAAAAAATATATATATATTTGAGATGGAGTCTCACTGAGTCGCCCAGGCTGGAGTGAAGTGGTGCCATCTCTGCTCACTGCAGGCTCCGCCCCCCGGGTTCATGCCAGTCTCCTGCCTCAGCCTCCCAAGTAGCTGGGACTACAGGCCCCTGCCACCATGCCTGGCTAATTTTTTTGTATTTTTAGTAGACACAGGGTTTCACAGTGTTCACCAGGATGGTCTCAATCTCCTGACCTCGTGATCCACCTACCTCGGCCTCCCAAAGTGCTGGGATTACAGGCGTGAGCCACCGTGACCGGCCTTCTCCTGATAGATTTTTAAATAACCATATAAATCAGAATATATAAAATTACATTGATGGGCTTATAATGTATAAAGATATAACTTGTATGACAATAAGAGCGAAAAGGACAGTGAAGGAAACAAAACTATATAAAAGCAAAGTTTGTATTCTTTTGAAATTTAGCTGGCATTATTGACAACTAGATGGATATAAGTTGTTACTTGCAATCCTTAGGGCAATTAGTAAGAATATAACTCATACAGATAGATAACAAGAAAAATGACAAGTGAATTAATGTTATAAACTAGAAATATCTACCTAACACAAAAGAAAGCAGAACCAGAAAAAACAAGAAAAACAAGACATATAGAAATAGAAAATAAACAGCAAATTGGCAGATGTGAATCCTACTTTTTCAGTAATTACATTAAATGTAAATTTAAAAGGTGGATATTTCTTCCTTTAGTTCTGTTGGGTTTTGCTCCACGTATGTTGAAGGGGTGGCCTGCCCCTCCACACCTGTGAGTGTTTCTCGTTAGGTGGAACGAGAGACTTGAGAAAAGAAATGAGACACAGAGACAAAGTATAGAGAAAGAAAAAGTGGGCCCAGGGGACCGGCGCTCAGCATAGAGAGGACCCACGCTGGCACCGGTCTCTGAGTTCCCTCAGTATTTATTGATTTATTGATCATTATCTTTACCATCTTAGAAAAAGGGAAGTGGCAGGATAATAGGATCATCGTAGGGAGAAGGTCAGCAGTAAGACATATAAATAAAGATCTCTGTGACATGAATAGGTTTAAGGAAAAGTGCTGTGCCTTGATATGCATATGCAAACATCTCCATAAACCTTTTTAGTGCATAAAGAGCCGCATTGCGCTAGCAAGTCCTGCCTTTCGCCCTAAGGCGGTTTTCTCCTTTCTCAGTAAACAGAACATACAATCAAGTTTTATACCGAGATGTTCCATTGCCCAGGGACGGGCAGGAGACAGATGCTTTTCTCTATCTCAACAGCCAAGAGGCCTTCTTTCCTCTTATACTAGTCCTCCTCGGCACAGACCCTTCATGGGTGTCAGGCTGGGGGACGATCAAGTCTTTCCCTTCCCACGAGGCCATATTTCAGACTATCACATGGGGAGAAACTTTGGACAATACCTAGCTTTCCTAGGCAGAGGTCCCTGCGACCTTTGGCAGTGTACGTGTCCCTGGGTACTTGAGATTAAGAGAATGGTGATGACTTTTCACAAGCATACTGCCTTCAGGCACTTGTTTAACAAAGCACACCCTGCACAGCCCAAAATCCGTTAAACCTTGAGTCACCACAGCACATGTCTCTTGCAAAGACAAGGTTGGGGGTAGGGTCACAGATTAACAGCATCTCAAATACAGAGCAAAATGGAGTCTCTTATGTCTGCTTCTTTCTATATAGACACAGTAACAGTCTGATCTTTCTTTCTTTTCCCCACAGTATGTTGAGACTCTGTTGTTGCTAATTAGTCAACAATAATAATTGAAGACTGTTTTAATTTAATTTAATGTAACTTAATTTAGGAGCGCTAAGCAATTAAACATGAGGCCAAAGTACGTAAGAAAGTGGCAGTCTTTTATTGCAAATATGCACACACTCTCGGGCGAGGTTCTCTGGTCCTCAGGTGTGGGGGGCCAGGGAAGTTGCACCGGCGCTCTCGGGTGAGGTTCCCCGGCCCATGAAAACGGGGGTCGAAGAAGTCACGCGGGCTCCTGCCGGCAGCGGACCTTTATGCATTGGTACTGGAAGGGGGAGGGCAGTGGGCGGGATAAGGGCGTGATAGGGGCGTCTCCGTAGGCGTGGCCGGGTAAGTTTCGATCTCTTCGGATTGACGTCACCTGGCGCATGTTCGGTTGATCTGCATCTTCCTGGGCGTGGGCTGCATTTTCCCGTGCGTGGGAAAGTTGGTGAGGAAGAACCTGGAAGCAACATGGATTGTGCCTCCTTGTTCACCTTCCTCCATCTTGTCCTTTCTCCCTCACCCAAAGACTTTACCAGGCATGGTGGCTCTCGCCTGTAATCCCAGCACTTTGGGAGGCTGAGGTGGGTGGATCACTTGAGGTCAGGAGTTCAAGACCAGCCTGGCCAACATGGTGAAACCCCATCTCTACTACAAATACAAAAATTAGCTGGGCACAGTGGCACCTGCCTGTAATCCCAGCTACTTGGGAGGCTGAGGCAGGAGAATCACTTGAAACTGGGAGGCAGAGGTTGTGGTGAGCCAAGGTTGTGCCACTGAACTCCAGCCTGGGCGACAGAGCAAGACTCTGTCTTGAAAAAAATAATAATAATAATTGAAGACTTCAATACCCCACTTTAAATAATGAGAAAAACAACTTAACAGAAGATCAACAAGGAAACAGAAGACTGGAATAACACTGTAAACCAACTAGATCTAACAGGTGTCTGTAGAACACTGCACCCAGCAACAGCAGAGTACACATTCTTCTCAAGCGCACATGGAATGTTCCCCAGAATAGATTGTATGTTACCTCATAAAACAATTGAATTTTAAATTCAAATAGATTTAAAAGTATTAAAATTATATAAAGTATGTTCTCCAACCACAATGAAATTAAATGAGGGCCAGAAATGGTGGCTCACGCCTGAAATCCCAGCACTTTGGGAGGCCGAGGCGGGTGGATCACTTGAGGTCAGGAGTTTGAGACCAGCCTGGCTAAAATGGTGAAACCTCATCTCTACTAAAAAAAATACAAAACAATTAGCCAGGTGTGGTGGGGTGTGCCTGTAATCCCAGCTACACAGGAGGCTGAGGCACAAGAATCACTTGAATCCTGGAGGCAGAGACTGCAGTGAGCTGAGATCATGCCACTACGCTCCAGCCTGGGTGACAGAGTGAGACTCCATCTCAAAAAACAAAACAAAACAAAACAAAAATTAGAAATCTACAAGAAAAAGTAGTTTGGGAAATTCACAAATATGTTAAAATTTTAAAAACTCATTCCTAAATAATCAATGCATCGAAGAATAAAAAACAAGGAAAGTTAGACAGTACTTTGAGATGAATTAAAATGAAAAAAATTCCAAAACTTCTGAGATACAGCTAAGGCAGTACCTAAAGAGAAATTTATAGCAGTAAATACCTTTTTTAAAAAGAATATCTGAAATCAGTACCTTAACCTTTCACCTTAAAAAACTGGCAAAAGAAAAGCAAACCAAACCCAGAACAAGCAGAAGACCATAACAAAACCTAGAGCAGAAATAAACTAAATAGAGAATAGAAAAAAAAAAATAGAGGAAATCAATTAAAACAAAAGTTGGCTCTTTGAAAAGATGAACAAAATTGACAGACCTTTATTTGACTGTCCAAGAATTTAGTAGACTGTTCAAGAAGAAAGAGAGAGAACTCACTATTAAATCAGGAATGAAAGAGGGGACATCGGCCAGGCGCGGTTGCTCACGCCTATAATCCCGGCACTTTGGGAGGACGAGGTGGGTGGATTACCTGAGGTCAGGAATTCAAGACCTGCCTGATCAACATGGTGAAACCCCATCTCTACTAAAATACAAAACTGACAGGGCATGGTGGCGCATGCCTGTAATCCCAGTTACTTGGGAGGCTGAGGCTGCAAAATCGCTTGAACTCGGGAGGCGAAGGTTGCCATGAGCCAAGATCGTGCCATTGCACTCCAGCCTGGGCAACAAGAGTAAAACTCTGTCTCAAAAAAAAAAAAAAAAAAAGGGTAGGGTGACATCACTACTAACCTTACAGAAATAAAAAGGATTATAAGTGAATATTATGAGTAATTATATGCCAACAAATTAGATAACCTAGATGAAACAAATTCTTAGAAAGACAAACATAACACAGTTGTCTATACAACGGAGCTATATTTATTTACCTGTTCATAAATAGGTATTTACAAAGATTAACTGAAAACTATGGAAAGAGATAGCTGCATTTTGAATATTGGCAGATAAGTCTGTCACATGTCTTCTTTTTTTTTTAATTTTGTTTGTAGAGGTCTACAGCTACAACTGATTATATAAGATGAATGAAGTACAGTTGAATAATACTGGCTTTTCTTTGAAATAACCTCAGAAGAGTGACACATTATATGAGTATAAAAGAATATGTTACATGTTTCCAGGAGAGAAGCGCAATCCACAAACTTGAGGAAATGGAAGAATTTCTCACTGTGGTGGGCTATCATGACGTAACAGGCTCTGCCAAGACAAGCTATAGTCACTGCATGACCTGGTGCTAGGAGTGTACTAAAGAGCTTATAAATTGCAGCCTGCACCTGCGGGTAATACCGTAGCCCCTGTTTATGGGTTTTCCAAAACCACTGACAAATGTGTGTATTTATGGAGTTTGCAGGATGTATAGCCTGCTTTTTCCACAAGGATAAGAAAGGGTTAATACAAATGTTTTGGTAAATATGTAACCTCATAATTTTTCATCCTCTGGTAAATTTTTTTTCATATACTGGAGCTAAATTTTCGAATGGTAGTAAGGCAAATTTTTCTGTGATCCATTCTGCAATATTTGTGAGAGTCACATTTTAAACACAGAAAATACTAGGTACATAAAATTCCTGGGAATTAAGATCTTTGGTTCTTGAGAAAGAAGATTGATTCTTCACCAGATGTCAGGAAAGATCTTTGAATACTTTGAGTGTAACATGAAGGCACAGTCGTATTTTGAGTTCATTAACAAATAATATGTTCTTGTTAAACACAATAGCAATGTCTCAGGAAATCCACTTACATTTACCTGGCCCTGCATTGTTCAATAAGCCACATGTGGCTGTTAAGCACCTGGAATGTTACTAGTCCAAATGGAGGTGTGCTGTAAGTGTGAGACACACGGAGTTCCAAAGACTTAGTACAAAAACTTGTAGGGCCGGGCACGGTGGCTCATGCCTATAATCCCACCACTTTGGGAGGCCAAAGTGGGTGGATCACTTGAGGCCAGGAGTTCAAGACCAGTCTGGGCAACATGGTAAAACCCTATCTCTACTAAAAATACACAAATTAGTGTGGTATGGTGGTACGTGCCTGTAGTCCCAGCTATTCAGGAGGCTGAGGCACAAGAATAGATTGAACCCAGAGGTGGGGGTTGCAGTGAGCCGAGACGGCACCATTTTTTTTTGACTCTGTCTCAAAAAAAGAAAAAGAAAAAAAAACCTTGTAAGTGATTTTTTATATTCAAATTTTTTATATTCCTTACATGTTGAACTATTTTTGCATAAATCTGGATGAATAAAATACATTATTAACATTAATTTCCTCTGTTCTTTTTTTAATGTGGCTACTCAAACATTCTAAATTATATATGTGGCTTATCTTGTAGGTCTTTTGGACTGCAAAGACCTAGTCTATCACAGACTACTTGACACATCCACTGGAAGATGCTGGAATTGGCATCAGAGACTGGCAGGAATGCCCACGAATGGCTGCAGACGTTTTCTTCCTGAAAATTCATCATAGAGAACTGGTGGACAATGGAATCTGGTTTTCCTCACTTTTTTAACGCTGGTAGTGTTCAGAAAACTAAAGACGTAAACAAATAAACAAAAAACAGGCTACTGTGTAAAGGGGCGCCCAGGCCTGGGTCTGATTATAGTTTGATTTAACCCCTGGAAAGGATGTTTGATAATGTTCCAGTTTATGGCCTAATGACCAACATTATCAAATTACCCCTTAGGTGCTTTTTTGCCGTATTTACAAGCTCTCCCACTAGTACTCATTTCAAACAGAGATTAAAAAGTTGAGAGGCCTGCAGGCACTCCTGACCCATATTAGAGCCTGGCCATACTCATCTAGGCCACTGGAGGCGTAGATGAGCCTGGGGAGACTCCTGCTTCTCAGGACCCACCCCTAGATTTTCTGGTTTGAATACAAGCCAGTAGAAGTCCACGTTGGGACCTCTGCCGATCCATCTGGGAGGTCACATGCCTGGTGCCTTTCACACACTCACCAAAATAGCTTAGAAAAGATCCATTCTTTGGCCGGGGGCGGTGGCTCAAGCCTGTAATCCCAGCACTTTGGGAGGCCGAGACGGGCGGATCACGAGGTCAGGAGATCGAGACCATCCTGGCTAACACAGTAAAACCCTGTCTCTACTAAAAAATACAAAAAAACTAGCTGGGCGAGGTGGCGGGCGCCTGTAGTCCCAGCTACTCGGGAGGCTGAGGCAGGAGAATGGCGTGAACCCAGGAGGCGGAGCTTGCAGTGAGCTGAGATCCGGCCACTGCACTCCAGCCCGGGCGACAGAGCGAGACTCCGCCTCAAAAAAAAAAAAAAAAAAAAATCCATTCTTTGTACCTCCAAGTGTCCCTTACCCTATACTCCTTCCCCAGTATACACCTACTACCCCAAACAGAGCAAAGATTTTGTAGACCTTTCCAGGTTTTCCTTAGGATTGTAAATTTTTTTTTTTTTTAAACGGAGTCTCAGTCTCTCCCTCAGGTTAGAGTGTGCAGTGGCATGATCTGGGCTCACCGCAAACTCCGCCTCCCAGGTCAGGCATTTTTCCTGCCTTAGCCTCCCGAGTAGTTGGGATTACAGGTGTGCGCCACCATGCCCAGGTAATTTTTGTATATTTAATAGACATGGGGTTTCACCATGTTGGCCAGGCTGGTCTCGAACACCTGACCTCAAATGGTCCGCCCGCCTTGGCCTCCCAAAGTGCTGGGATTACAGGTGTGAGTGATCGTGCCTGGCCAGGATTGTAATATTTATTTTATTAGCAATAAAATCATGCAAGTGCATTAAAGAAAATGTATGAAGTACAGAAAATAATTTGTGTTTTAATTTTTTTAGAGACAGAGTCTTGCTCTGTCACCCAGATTGGAATACAGCAGCGTGACCATAGCTCGCTGCAACCTCCACATACTGGGCTCAAGCGATTGTCCTGCCTCACCTCCTAAGTAACTGGGGCTACAGGCACACACCACAACATGTAGCTAATTTTTTAAAAAAATTTTGGGCCGGGCGCGGTGGCTCACGCCTGTAATCCCAGCACTGTGGGAGGCCGAGGCGGGCGGATCACAAGGTTAAGAGATCAAGACCATCCTGGTCAACATGGTGAAACCCTGTCTCTACTAAAAATATAAAAATTAGGTGGGTTTGGTGGCACATGCCTGTAATCCCAGCTACTTGGGAGGCTGAGGCAGGAGAATTGCTTGAACCCTGGAGGCAGAGGTTGCAGTGAGCCAAGATCAGTCACTGCACTCCAGCTTGGCGACAAAGTGAGACTCCGTCTCAAAAAAAACAAAATTTTTTTTTGTAGAGATGGGGTCTCCTTGTGTTGCCCAGGCTGGTCTCAAACTCCTGACCTCACGTGATTCTCCCACTTCAGCCTCCTAAAGTGTTGGAATTCCAGGCATAAGCCACCAGGTCTGGCCAATTTTTTAAATTTATAATAAAATAAAACTAAATTCAGAAACATTTTCACTCAGAGCAGTATCAACATCCAAAATGACCACTATTAGTGATTATGTAATACCAAGTCTTTTTTCATACACAGTTGAGTTCTATGAAGGTGAATATGTGTGTTTTAATATTTCAATAAGTTATCATTAATTCAAACCTATGCTTATCTGGGTACACAAATCTAAAAGCCACAGTCCCTGTCATCATGAAGGCCCCCTGTCAAGGAAAATGGGGTTTTAAGCCTCTTTAGAAACTTCTTTCTTCCCAATTTCAACAAAATGCCAGTATGTATAAAGTCTACATATAAATCAGATAAGTGATGTTTTATTAGTAGAACCTAATTTCCAATTAGTGATATTTATTTTGAAATACTAATTTGTTTGTTCTCCCCTCTATGCCCATATCATCCCACAGCCAGTTGGAGCAGGTGCCAAGTTTGATGTTCCTCTGACCCAGGAAGGTGTGCAGAGTGGACAGCAAAAGCGGTTCTAAGGCTCTTCCACCCTCTGAAGAGGACACAGGCAGTATTACAGAAAGGAGACTCCTCTAAGGGGCCTGTGAGCTCATCAGCAGTGGGAACAAACGGGCCCGCCGGACCTCTGGAATCAGAATCTCTGGGGGTAAGGTTGAGGAACTTTTTTTAACAAGTTCTTCAGGCCATGAGTATGCACATTAAAGTGTGAAAACCATCAGGTTACAGGAAGAATTTCAGAGGTGGTGGAATGTGTTCACTTTTGGGGGCAAGAAAGAAGAGAGGGAGTAAGCCCCTGGACACGTGAGACTCCAGGGTTGCACCTGAGGGGGTGTTACAATTTCAGATGAGGTGGCACTCAGGATCCCAGCCCAGCAAAGCCTTTTCCTGCCGCATGCCACTCACAGCAGGCTGGGAAGCAGTGCATAGACAGTGGGAGCGGCAATGTATTCACTGAGGCTGCCAACCAGAAGCCCCTGCCGAAACCCCCAGCCCTGGCCTCTGGACCCCATTGGGGCCCATCACCTTTTGAGGGACCCCTATACTGACTGAGACACCCCTCGTAGGATGGATCTCACAGATCAATTTATTTCTATTAAAAACAAGGTGGGTATGATGGCTTATGGTCCCAGCTTGTTGGGAGGCTGTGACAGGAGGATTGCTTGAGCCCAGGAATTTGAGGCTATAGTGCACTATGATTGCACCTGTGAATAGCCACTGCAGTCCAGCCTGGGCAACACAGTGGAAACGACGACAAAATATACCACCACCCAAAAGAATAAGGAACTGGAGAATTCTCGTACACCTGAGATTGTAGACTGAGAATCTTACCCACTACGCGTATTACGAGGTCAGTAAATAAGACAATAAACCATTTTGATGAATACAAAATTCTTCAATTGCAAGTTGTGAATGACACATGCCATTCTATATCAGCCTTGCCCTCTAAAGCGCTTCTTTATTGGAGGCTGTTTTTGCGTATTATGAAGGAAACCCTCGTTCATACTCATAGGTAATACTGTGTTCAGCAGGAGGATGTGATGAGCCAAATACAGAATGTGGGAAATTATACAGGACAAATCATCCAGTTTCTTCCTTTAAAAACTGAAAAGAAAAAAAACCTATAAATAAAGGAAACTTGAGAGACATTTCAACCAAATGCAATGTGTGAATCTTCATCCAAACAAAATGTAAAATAACATTCAGGAGATAATCAGGGGAAATTCGTGTGCTGACTGAATATTCAATGATATTAAAGAACTGTGGTCACATTTTTTAATGTGATAATAGTATTGTGCTTTCATGTTTTTACAGAGTCCCTATGCTTTAAAGGTACATATTAAAATGTTTACAAATAAAATGATATAATATCTTGGATTTCCTTTGTCAACCTTAACTCATGAGATTCAGAACATATAGTTAATTATAGAAAAATTCTATAATTCAAGTGCAAAGCTTGAAGATGGCCATAGAGAAACACAGAGTCCAAATAAGCAGGGTCAGTGTTCCAAAGTAGAAAAGTTAAGGTTTTACTTGTGTAGGTAGAGACGGAGAAGTTTTAGCAGGATTACAATATTTTCCATATCAGACCAGTGCATATGTTATAGTTATTTGATAACTACAAATATTTGATTGCTACATTCCAAGGAGGATTTATTTATTAATTTACTACTGTGTGAAGAGGGGTAAAAATCTGTGGGGGGTCTTATCTCTGGTGCTGCTTGGCCTTTCCAATTATTTACAGGAAAAAAAACAGAAGTTGCAGCTGCATGCCACGTGACTCAGGTCACACAGCCACATCCCTTTCAAGACTCAGAATACTTTCAAGTTCCAACAGCTTTAAGTTTGAATTATTTAATTTCACACCTTCAAAGTACTCCATCAGAGGAGATAGGAAGTGGTCAGGTATATACTTGAAATCAAATTAGCCGTGAGTTGATCTGAAGCCATCTTCACAGGTTTAACAAGAATTCTGGATAGACATATAGTTATGGGTAAGCAGTAATGAGGCTGCACTTTGACCCACTTCCTTATAACCACAAGTCATGTGTCAGTAGACACTGACTGTTTGTAGCCCCATTCTTCCTATTGATAGGACTTCTAACGTTAGCATCAGAAGGCTTTTGTTTAAGAATTGCTTATGATGTTTTTGGGATCCCTAATTCCAGTAAAACAGATGATGCCAACCAGTCTGAAGGCCCCCACAGAGGAACAGAATCATCATGAGAATACGATTTCTTCAGCTCCCTATCCCATGATTTTACACTCTGCACTCTTCAATCATCCAACCAATGATTTCCACACTTTAGCCACTCCAAAACTCTTAAGAACCCTAGTCCCAAACTCGTCTGGGAGATGGATTTGAGGTTTCTCTCATCTCCTCGTTCAGCAGCTCTACAATTAAACCTCTCTCTGCTGCAATCTGGTGTATCAGTGTTTTGACTCACCATGTGCTTCAGGCAATAGACCTATTATGGTTACAGATCATTGTTGAATCTAAGTTACAAGTGCATAACGTTTCTTATACCAGTCTCTCTACTTTTGAAAGTATCTGAAAGTTTCTACAATAAAATGATTAAAAGAAAAGATAATGACACCTCTCGCACCCTTTCTCTCCCTCCCCACACCAAAGAGTGAGGTGGAAGTCTTGTTAGTTTTTCTTCTGGGGCAGTACGGAAGGGGAATTAACCAGAGTGAAGGCCCCTGGCAGCCAGTGTAGGGAAAGAAGGTCCTGAAGATTTGAGGTAGTGGTGGCAACTTTGGATCAAGGAAAACCAACTGAGGCCTGGAGCTAGTAATAAAAAAATAGACCAAGGAACTGTGCTGAGCTCAACAGCTGCAAGGTCTGTTCCTATTAGCTTGCCGGACTTTGCTCAACAAGCCTGTAACCAATCCTGAGTACTGAACTCTGAACAGTAAAAAAAAAAAAAAAAAAAAAAAAGCTATTCTGCCTATTTCAGAAATTATCAATTACTTATCAATTACACATACAACACTGTGCTAGTTGAGGTAGGCTCATGAAAAGACCGAGGACACAATCCTAGCCCTTGCGAAGTTCACAACGTTAAAAGAAGGCCCAAAACTTGGAAAGCAGTATTGCTGCTACAGCATGAATGTACAAACATACACAAGCAACATGGAAAACTGGAGGAGAACCCAAATTTGCCCGTAGTTACCCAAGGCGGGTTTCACACAAAAAAAATAGCTTTTGAGTTAACACTTGAAGACTAACTTAGTGTTTGCTGGGACAAGAGCCAGGAGCAGGTCATTGGAGAAAGATGTAAATGAATTTGCAAGACATAACATGAAACTGCAAGGACACTTTTTTGGGAACTACAGTATTTGTTTTGCTGCAGCATAAAGGGTGGTGGTGGAGGCGTCCCTAAAACCCGTTCTCAGCCTGCATAGACCATGATAATTTAAGCCTGAGGCCCTTTGGGCCTTTTAAAATTCAGTTTCCTGATGGGAAAGGAGAGGAGATTCAACTTCATGGAAAACTTACAGGCTGTGGGTCAGACTGCATTTTGGAGCACAGAGACAGTCCAAGAAAGACAGCAGCAAAGCGGAAATGGAGAGGGTTTAAGGCCCAACAAAAAACATGTGATGCAGGCCGGGGGCACTGGCTCGGGCCTGTAATCCCAGCACTTCGGGAGGCTGTGGTCAGGAGTTCAAGATCAGCCTGGCCAACATTGCAAAACCCTGTTTCTACTAAAAATACAAAAATTAGGTGGGTGGCGCCCTCCTGTAATCCCAGCTACTCCGGAGCCTGAAGCAGGAGAATCGCTTGCACCTGGGAGGCAGAGGTTGCAGTGAACCAAGATCGCGCCACTGCACTCCAGCCTGGGCAACAGAGCGAGACTCTGTCAAAACAAAACAAAACAAAAAAACACGTGATGCGGGCGGCAACAACCTACTTCCTACAGTTATAGACCCTTAACACGGGAAGATGAGTCTATCTGAAATCAATGTTCTGAACTTCCTTTCTGACAGCAGTAGGCTTTGTACTCACAGTAGTTTTATATGGATTCTGTATCACTGGGTATTGATATCCAAACAAATCCTTTTCCCTTTTTTATTGACATACAACATAGGTGTTCATTTAGGTAGTCTGATGCCCAAATGAGCACTTAAACGTTGTATGTCATCAGTAGCAGGCATCAGACTACCTAAATGACATTTATGTTGTATGCCTATGCCTGATTATTTCAAAATTACAGATTGCACATAAAACACTATAACAAAAATGGCTGTTGTACATATACTTCAGCTGTAAGGAATCAACTAGCATCATAATATTGGTAGCAAAAGGCAGTTGGATAGTGTGTGCCTAACTTTGGTTTTTTTTTTTTTTTTAATTGCCTCCCTAGTCAGCCCAGGCTGGAGAGGAGTGGTGATCTCGGCTCAATGCAGCCTCCACCTGCGGGGCTCAGGTGATCTTCCCACCTCGGCCTCCCGAGTGAGAACGACCGGCGGACGCCAACAGGTTTGGCTAATTAACTTTGAAACGATTTACACAAGGCCTCTGCCATGTGCCTTGCACAATAAACTCTCCACAAACATCTGTTAAGCGATTTTACTGAACCGCGGTCCACGCCTGCTTTCAGGGAAGCTTCCCGTTTCTCTGGAGTTACTTCCCCTCACTTCGGGGGTGCTAGACGTCCTGTTGCGCAAACTCGGCCCCTGGCCAAGGGGTCAGCTGTGGCGCAAACTGTGGTATACGCTGCGCGCCCCGCCTCCGCCTCCGCCCCCGCCTCCGCCCCCGCCTCCGCCCCCGCCTCCGCCCCCGCCTCCGCCCCCGCCTCCGCCCACAGGCGCCCGAGAGCCCTGAACGGCTCGCGGTCCGTGGCTCAGCGGAGCTTACGCCTGCGTACTGCGCGGCTGATCGGGCGGGGGCGGGGCCAGGGCCAGTCACGCCCCTCGTCCGCTCCGCCAAGTGCGCGTGCGCAGCGGCCAGGGCCCCGACCCCGCCTCAGTCTTCCCGGGTGGCGGTGGGCGTCTGCTTCTCTTCGCTCCGCGGCCTCACAGCACTCGCGCGTGACCCCCGCCTGCCCCTAGTCAGCTCAGCTGTGCTGCCATGGCGTGGCGGCGGCCCGCGGCCGGCGTTGGGGCCCGCGGCGCGCTGGCTCTGGCGTTGCTCGCCCTGGCCTTGTGCGCGCCCGGGGCCCGGGGCCGGGCTCTCGAGTGGTTCTCGGCCGTGGTTAGCATCGAGTACGTGGACCCGCAGACCAACCTGACGGTGTGGAGCGTCTCGGAGAGCGGCCGCTTCGGCGACAGCTCGCCCAAGGAGGGCGCTCAGGGCGTGGTGGGCGTCCCGTGGGCGCCCGGCGGAGACCCCGAGGGCTGCGCGCCCGACACGCGCTTCTTCGTGCCCGAGCCCGGCGGCCGAGGGGCCGCGCCCTGGGTCGCCCTGGTGGCTCGCGGGGGCTGCACCTTCAAGGACAAGGTGCTGGTGGCGGCGCGGAGGAACGCCTCGGCCGTGGTCCTCTACAACGAGGAGCGCTACGGGAACCTCACCATGCCCATGTCCCATGCGGGTGAGCAGGCCGGGGCGCGAGGACGGGAGGGGGACTTCTGCGCGGCAGCCGAGGCTGGGGTCTTCAGGGTTGGCCCTGAACCGCAGGCCGCCAAGCGGGCCTGGCACGATTCTCAGGCCTCTAGCTGTTGGAACTCTCAGGGAAGCCCTCATTTGCTCGGTGCGGCTCCCCAAGCGCTATTGGGAGGGAGGTAAGTCTGCAGACGAGATATGATCTTCGTCTTTGATCCATGGGGTGAAGGGAGTACAAAAGACGTTAAAATCCACAGAAGGAGCCTTGTGGTTCTAACAGGTGGGGAAATCTTAGATTCCTAATCATGGTCCCCTTTCCATTCACCGCTTCCAAAAGTTGGAGGGGTGAGTAGGAATCCAAGCTCTTAACCCAGCGCACCCCAGGATCAGTTGTCCCTTCATCAACATAAGGTGATGGCTCGTTGGCACTCTGGTTTCTTCGCTTTCTTGAATCATGTCTGAATATTCTAAACTCTGAGTCAGAAAACCTGCATCTGACTGAGTCAGTAAACCTTGACCTGTGCTTTCTGACCTTCTAAATTTAGGGTTATAACACTGGCTCTACTGCCGGTCAGATTCAGTGAGTCTTGAGTTACGATCAAAATTTTGAAATTACTGTATTCATTCCAGACAAGCCCTTGGGACCTGTAATCCCAACTTTGGGAGGCCGAGGTGGGAGGATCGCTTGAGGCCAGGAGTGCGAGACCAGCCTGGCCCACATAGTGAGACACCATCCTACAAAAATTTTTAAAAATCGCGTGAGCAGGGTGGCGCCCGCCTGTAGTCCCAGGCACTCAGGAGGCTGAGATGGGAGAATCACTTGAGCCCAGGAGGTCGAGACTGTAGTGAGAGCTGTGATTGTGCCACTGTACTCCAGCCTGGGCGAGAGAGCAAGACCTCAAGAAAAATAATAATAATAATAAGACCTTGCTATTTACCAGGCATACCATTCCCTAGGGCAGCAGGTTGTATCTTCAGGCAGTAGTCGTAGTTTAAGTCTTATTTTGCAAAATATCCTTAAAACTAAGTTCCGGGTAAAATAACGACCAGTACACAGAGAGTGAACATATTCTGTTATGTAAGATAACCACTTATGCATCACACAACTAGTTGACTCAGTCTCAGCTTAATGTGGTTAATTTTTTTTTTGTTTGTTTCCACTGCTACTAAGTCAGACATTATTTTTCCTATACTTCTGTTTTTTGCTCTATTTTGGCGTCCTGAATACAAGTTCAGGACCTAACAGTAAAGTGAGGACAGAAAAATAACCTTGGATTTGCCTATTTTGTGAAGTGATGGGAAAAGTAGCCAGCTGAAAGACTGTTGAGAGGAAGTAAGGAATGTTAGGACAACTCTTTCAAGAAGATTGAAGACTGAGGGAGAAATTGTGGGAGTACGGGATGGTGGGACGAAGTTGGTAGGGTGTGTTTGAAATTGGGTGGGAGAGATCCGCCAGAGTCTTCCAGAGGGCAGGAAGGCTGGGTCCAGAACCCTGGAGGCTTGGCCACAGGCAGTCCAAGGACAGTTCCTCAGTTGCAGCAGAAAGGAGGGCATGGGAATGAGAGCAGATGTCCATGTGGTGGCACTGGGCTAGGCACCATGTTCGGTGCGGTTATTCCAGTGGTTACAAATCTGTTTAATTGTCATGGTACCCAGGCTGCGTTTCCACAAGAATGTCATGAAAGGTCCTGTCAGATTTGACATAGCACTCCACGTACATCCTATCACCAGTGTTCCCCACTTTAGTAGTTCTGTCAAAGAAAAGAGGTTAGCGTGCCGTGATTCTCTGTTGCTGGGTCCTTATACACCCATCTTAACGTAGACTTTTTTTCAAATGGCAGGTTCATCAGCCTACAGTTTTCCAAATCTACTTACCGCATTTTTTGATAATAGCTTTAAGAACCCCCTTTTCGGGCTAATAGCACTTGTTGTAACCATGGCTTAGCAACCTTGCCTGCTTATGTTATTGACATGTAATTTATCCAGGCCCAGAAAAACACCTCTGATGTTCATGTGAAATCTACTTCTTGGGAGCTTCTCTTCCCATTATTAGTGTCCATTCTAGCCTTTTTAGTGAGAGAATAATTCTGTTTGAGAGAAAAGACCAACGAAACAATTTAAAGATGTGTGAAGTGTCCAGTCTGCAGACACAGCTCAGTGTTCTGCATAGAGTGACTCACTCGTCCCAACAGCCTTTAAGGTAGGTATTTGACCACGGAGTACATACAGATGAGGAAACTGACGCTCAAGGAGTTTAAATGACTAGCCCAGGACAACATAGTCATCTAGGGCCAGATAATTCTTTGTTCTCTCTCCCTCTCCCCCTCCTCTCCCTCTTCCTCCCTGTCCTTACCCCCTTACCACATGTGTGTCTCTGTGTGTGTTGGGGCAGGGGTTGTCCTGTGCGTTGTAGGATATATTAGCTA
The DNA here is from genome assembly GCF_003255815.1 of Theropithecus gelada. Taxonomy (NCBI): domain Eukaryota; kingdom Metazoa; phylum Chordata; class Mammalia; order Primates; family Cercopithecidae; genus Theropithecus; species Theropithecus gelada. The sequence continues at coordinate 15,576,105 of NC_037681.1, forward strand.
CATCCCTGGCCTCCACCCACTGAATTCCAGTCCTGACAATCAAAGATGTTTGCAGATATTGCAAAACATTTAGAGAGTCGGGGAGGGGCTGACAAAATTATCCAACATTTTGAAGCACTGATTAAAGGGAAATTAGTTTGGTAGCAGTGTGACGGATGAATTAAACAGCAAAAACTGGGAACAGAATCCACTTAGACTGTGGGGCTAGTCTAAGTAGAAATATAAGGGCCAGTACTGTAGTGGTGACTGCAGAAATGAAAAGACCTTTACAGAATGTGGCCACGTTGGGCATAATGGTACCCAGTGTGACTTTTTGAGAATGGAATTAAGTCACAAGGTGACTGTGTACAGCCAGCCTTGAAGATGGCTCAGACTTAGATTTCTGTGTTTAGCCAGAGTGTGACTAGAGCCAGGAAAAACCACTGATTCAGTGGCTCTCACTGTTCTGTGTAACATTGGTTTTCTATGAAGTAGGTGGAGGTGGCCTGCCTATAAAATTGAATACTAGACTGGGTGCGTTGGCTCACGCCTGTAATCCCAGCACTTTGGGAGGCCAAGGCAGGTGGATCATGAGGTCAAGAGATCGAGACCAGCCTGGCCAACATGGTGAAACCCCGTCTCCACTAAAAATACAAAACTGAGCTGGGCATGGTGGTGCGGGCCTGTAGTCCCAGCTACTCGGGAGGCTGAGGCAGGAGAATCACCTGAACCCGGGAGTCAGAGGATGCAGTAAGCCAAGATTGTGCCACTGCACTCCAGCCTGGGTGACAGAGTGAGACCCTGTCTCCAAAAAAAAAAAAAAGAATACTGGTAGTCTCTTCCCAAGCCTCAGGAGAATTTCTCCAGTTTTTCTGAAATCTTGCTTGTCTCTACTAGAATCCAGCACAAGATTATTTTGGGATTTAAATCAGTATTTTATTGTGGCTCTAAAAAAAAGTGATTTTAATTTTTCGTCAGAACAACTATAAGGACTGTTACTAATTCCCAAAGTCAATTCTGTTTACTTTAGCAGACATATATTCAGCAGCCACTTTGGGTTAAGTATTATGCCTGCTCAGGGATAGAAATGCATAGGACACAGGCCTGCCCTTAAGAGGTGTATGGTCTAGGGGGAGTGATACACAGAACTTTCCAGACAATGTGGTTTGAACCTCATAATTGCAGTATGCACAGGTGCTTAGGAGGTATAAAGGAAAGGCTTTTTTTTTTTTTTTTTTTTTTTTTTTTTTTTTGAGGCAAGGTCTTGCTCTGTCACCCAGGCTAGAGTGCAGTGGCATAATCTTGGCTCATTGCAACCTCTGCATCCTAGGCTCAAGCGATCCTCTTACCTCAGCCCCCCAAGTAGCTGGGACTACAAGCACACGCCACCGTGTCTGGCTAATTTTTGTATTCTTTGTAAAGATGGGATTTTGCCATGTTAGTCAGGCTGTTCTCCCTCAGCTCAAGCGATCTGCCTGTCTCGGCCTCCCACAGTGCTGGGAGTGTAAGCCACCACACCTGGCTAAGGAAAGGGATTTAATGCAGGTGTTGCAAAGGTATCAAAGTAAACTTGACCAAGGTAGGTGGAAATTAATAAACATCAAAGCACTACAACAAAAGCTTTTACAGGATATTGGCCTTAAATTAACGTACATGTGTTTGTTAACAAATAGGCTGATCCTTTAGCTGAAATCTTGGTGTGGTCTTTTAAGAACGGCACTTTCATTTTTTGACAGTTATTTACTGAGTGCCAAGTACTGGCAAGGCTTGGAGCTATATTTGGGAATCTGCCAGAGTTGGAGTGGATAGCAGGGGAGGTTACAAAGATGTGTAAGAAATCCCTCCTATTGATTAGAGGTATAGAAAGAAAATTTTTTAAAAAATCCCTGACCTTTAGAGAGCTCACATGTTGAGGGGTGTGCATTTTGTATTTGCAGAGCAAGTTAAATAGTCTTTTATGAATGGATAGTAAGTTCTTGATGATCTGTAATGCTGTACTCTCACAAATTATCTAAAACTTTAGATTTGAATTTAAAATGTATTTTGAGGCTGGGCACAGTAGCTCACACCTGTAATCCCAGCAGTTTAGTAGGCTGAGGCAGGTGGATCACCTGAGGTCAGGAGTTCAAGACCGGCTTGGCTAACATGGGAAAAACTCCGTCTCTACTAAAAACACGAAAAAAAATTAGCCAGGCGTTGAGGCAAGCGCCTGTAGTTCCAGCTACCTGGGAGGCTGAGGCATGAGAATAGTTTGAACCTGGGAGGCAGAGGTTGCAGTGAGCCAAGATTGTGCCACTGCATTACAGCCTGGGCGACAGAGCAAGACTGTCTCTCAAAAATAAAATAAAATGTATTTTGGTGCTGTAGGAAGACAGAAATGGCACCTCATAGCCTCACAGAGGATGGGATCAGCTAGGACACTTCCCAGAAAGGTTGAGGGTTTTTTGTTTGGTTGGTTTTGGAGTTTTGTTTTTTTTTATTTCTTTTTTTAGAGACAGTGTCTCAGTCTGTTGCCCAGGCTGGAGTGCAGTGGCACAATCATAGCTCACTGTAGCTTTGCCCTTTAGGGATCAAGCAGTCCTCCCACCTTAGCCTTCTGTGTAGCTGGGACTACAGGTGCATGCTGCCACACCTGGCTAATTTTTTAAATGTTTTGTAGAGATGGGGTCTCCCTGTGTTGCCCGGCTGCTTCCAAATTCCTGGACTCAAGCTGTCCTGCCTCGGCCTCCCAGAGTGCTGGGATTATAGGTGTGAGCCACCACACCTGGCCAAGGTTGAGTTTTCAAGGACCAGTTAAAGTCGATGGGGAAGGTGTGTTGTGTGCGATAGAGGTGAGTGGGCTATAGGATATTCTGGGTGGCAGAAACAGCCTTTTGCAATATTGCAAAAGATCTGAGATCTGAGAATGAAGATCTGAGATAAAGCAGTGCATTTGGGAAAATTGCAAAAGAGTTCTTAACATTGTTGAGTATTATATTCAAAAATACAAAATGTTTTTGAGCAAGACACATTGTCCAAAACATAATTTAAAATTCTGTGCCAAAAAGAGAATTGCACTTATGTTGGGGTCCTCCTAACTCACCTAACCAACCATAAAAACGTTTGCTTTGCATAATACTTCAGATTTCCATGATATTTACATTCATATTGATGAATTCACCAAATTCACCTGCTAGGGAATCTCTTTATTGGGAATTCGCCTTATTGGGTCATTTTAACTGTAGCACTAAAAGATGAGCCAGTTTTTCAGTTTTATTCATTCATGTAGAAGCCTTTTTATAGGCCATCACTGCTTGATGCTAGGGCTACAAAAACTAATAAATAAGAACAGGTAGTACTTGTCTAGTGAGGGAGACGTATAAATAAATTATAGTAGGTGTGCAAAAAGAGGTCTCTAAGAGGCGGATGGTGCTGAAAAGTCTTAAGTTGAGCTTATGCTGAACCTTAAAGATTTGACCAGAAATTCTCCAGAGAGGAGGGGGAAAAATGTAGAGAGAGTGTTGCAGTTAAGTTACTGGGGAAAAGAAAACCTGAAAGTTGATAGTATTCTCTTTGTGGAACTTTGAAACGATTTCTTGCTGCCTAAATTCGTTTTCTAGAACAGAAATCTAATCCACTACTTTAAATATTTCAATAGCTCCCTTCTCCTTCAAGAGAATGTTGAAATCTACTTTAAATAGCTGTCTTGGGAGGAGAAATAGTACACTAGACTCATGTCATCCAGAAGAATTTTAAAGCTGTTGACCAAGTCAGAACGTTTTTCCTTTTTATTATTATTTTGACAAGGTGATAAGAGAAACACAGAAATATGAAACAGAAGTAAGCACAACTTTACTTTTTGGCACAGAAGAATGTTAAATTGTGTTACGGGTGATTTGGTTTGTTAGAAATACTGTCTTTGAAGTGGGACGTCGTGATGCATACCAGTAATCCCAGCACTTTGGGAGGCTTAGGCAGGCAGATTGCTTGAGACCAGCCTGGGCAACATGGTGAAACCCCCAAAAAATATAAAAATGAAAATTAGCAGGCCAGGCATGGTGGCTCACACCTGTAATCCCAGCACTTTAGGAGCCCGAGGCGGGCAGATCACGAGGTCAGGAGATAAGACCATCCTGGCTAACACGGTGAAACCCCGTCTCTACTAAAAATACAAAAAAATTAGCTGGGCATGGTGGCGGGCACCTGTAGTCCCAGCTGCTAGGGAGACTGAGGCAGGAGAATGGTGTGAACCCGGGAGGCAGAGCATGCAGTGAGCTGAGATTGCACCACTGCACTCCAGCCCGGGTGACAGAGCAAGATTCCGTCTCAATAAATAAATAAACAGACAAATATTAGCTGGGTGTGGTGGCGCAGTCCCAGCTACTAGAGAGGCTGAGATGGGAGGATTGCCTGAGCCTGGGAGGTCAAGGCTTCAGTGAGCTGTAATCGTGCAGCTGTACTCCAGCCTGGGCAACAGAGTGAGACCCTGTATCAAAAAACAAAAAAACACTATATTCGGTATTTATTGTTGTTCAGCAAGTAGATGTATGGTTATGTACTATGTGCAAAGATATTTTGCTAAGTGTAAAACAAAAAGCATAAATTGCCTTCAAGAAATTTTCCTGTCTAATGCCAAGGTGTGTAGCTTCTTGTGGGGAAGAGGACAAGGTGACATTTTTTTTAGTCAAGCAATATTGGTAACAATGTTGAGGCCTGGGGAAGGAAAATATAACCTCAAAGGGCTTTTTCCTCTGTCATCCCAAGTCTTTGAGTTTCCGTGAAAAAATCCAGCCATTTAGTTTGGAAATAAGCTGTGATTTGTTCTCATGTGCCAATTAAGGAAGGGTCGTGCACAATAACTTGAGCAGCTTAGCTCTTAAGTATTGACCAGAGAGGCGGCGATGTATCAGAGGCAAGAGTAGGGCCTACAAGGTGCCTGTGCCTGGCACCCCTTGGGGTTATGCACATGCTGACCCCTGAACTAGCGTGTTTTTTCCCCAACTGCCCTGTCTCCAGTTCGTCCCCAGAAATGTTTTGGAAAAGCAAATCTCAGGGTATGATCTTCGTTCTGGGTTTTGTTAATTTAAAATAATTTCCAGAAGCAATCTTGCTGCTATGATTATAATATAGCAAACTGTTCAGTCCTCATGCTAGGCAGGTTTTTTTGGTTTGCTTTAATAGAGACAGGATTTTTGCCATGTTGCCCAGGCTGGTCTCAAACTCCCTAGGGTCAAGAGATCCATGGCCAGACGTGGTTGCTCACGCCTCTGTTCCCAGCACTTTGGGAGGCCAAGGCCGAGATCGTGCCACTGCACTCCAGCCTGGGCGACAGAGCAAGAGCGAGACTCTGTCTCAAAAATAAATAAATAAATAAATAAATAAAATAATAATTTCTTTTAACTCAGCGAACTAAGATGAATTTCCTAGGTGAGAAATTTCAGATTGATATTGCAAGTGTTTTCTGGGCAGGGTGTCCTGATACTTGTTGCGGCAGTATCCCTTCCCCCACCCCAGCCTTGAGATTGTAGGTGTTGAATAACCTTTTTAATCTCAGTTAATCTTCTGTCTCCTACTCATCCGTTCATTTATTCAACAAGATACCTTTACATGTATTTAGTCACCAGCCAAACTGGGCTGGTCACCATCCCAAATATATTGTTGTGGTCTACCGTCTAGAAACCCTCTTCCTTTGCTTTGTAAACTTTTCTCTCCTTTGAGATGTGGTTCCAGTGTGTCTGGGGAGATTTCCCTCCACCCCAAACAAAATCGTCCCCTTACTTCTGTAGCTCTTTGTTACTCTGCTTTCTTATTGCAAAAGTGGTAGTCTGAAATAGAGTCATGCTCATCCCCATTTTGTAGCTGCAGAAGCATTCTCAGTGAGCATGGATTTTTCCAGCCCCCCAGCGCCCCCCCCCCCCACTGTAGATAACAGTGATATTTGTACCCAGGTCTGTCTGGCTGTGGAGCCTGTGATCCTATGAAGGGGTGCGGGGAAGGGACACTACCTTGGAACTGGGTCTTCAGATTTTAGAACTGGCTTTTTCAGGTGGTGTGTGACATTGAGCAACTCCCTAGGATTTCTAAACACTCAGCTGTAGAACCATAGTGTGGCCTTTTCCTGCTTCAAGTGAGTTATAAATGTAAACATGTTCTTCCCCGTTACCACACAAAGAATGTGGTATCAGTACCAGAAATTGATTCAACTATCATCATAGCATAGTTTAGTTTTCTGCGTAAAAGCTTTTAACTGAGATGGAAACATGAGAGTTCATGGTACTATTCTTTCTACTTTGTATGTGCTTGGAATTTTCCACAAAAGCGGGTTTACAAAAAAGACTTTCAGCTTTCAAAGTGCCATATAATTATATCCGATATAACCATCATAATTCTTTCTATACACGTCTTTCTTAACTACTAGATGTTTATTTTCGTGATGGCAGAAAATGCCTTTCTCCTTGTTGTGTCGCCTTGTGATGACATGGTTGGTTGTGTGGGTGCTTTGGAAACTACAGTTCTTGCCAAGGGACGCTGTTAGACAGGCAGGTCATCAGATCATAGGATCAGCTTCCACACAGGGGCTACCTTAGAAGGGTGTCCTTCTGGTGTTTCAGTAACTAAATCCCAAAGCTTGAGACCCAGTGGATTTGCTGCAGATGAAATTTCCACAATAAAATAGTGTTAAAATGTGGTTTTAGTATGATGTCAGGGAATGTTCTTTATATACCCTTTCAAGTTATTTTTTGTTTTGTTTTGAGACAGAGTCTTGCCCTGTCGCCCAGGCTGGAGTGCAGTGGCGCGATTTTGGCTCACTGCATCCTCCGACTCCAAGGTTCAAGCAATTCTTCTGCCTCAGCCTCCTGAGCAGCTGGGATTACAGGCATGAGCTACCACGCCCAGCTACTTTTTTGCATGTGTAATATTAGTAGAGACACAGTTTCACCATGTTCGCCAGGCTGGTCTCAAACTCCTAACCTCAAGTGATCCACCTGCCTCGGCCTCCCAAAGTGCTGAGATTATAGACGTGAGCCAACATGCCTAAAAGTTATTTTTTGAATAGCTAACATGTGCACATGATACAGAATTCTTACTATGCAAATAAGACCCCCCACCCCGTCCTGAATCCCCTAGAGCCTCTCCCCAGAAACAGTCATGGTCTCCAGTCTCTGGGGTGGCCTTCCAGAGGGTAGTATGTGTTTATAGGAGCATGTAGGTCTTTGGGTTTTCGTTGTTGTTTTGTTTTTTTAAGGGCAGCATGCTGTCCACACAGTTTACATATTGTGTGTTTTCTGTCATGAATACTGTCAGTACTTACAGAGCTGCTGCTTCAGCCTTCATACACATACTGTAATTTATATAGTTTTTTTCTTTTCGATGGACATTTATATTGTGATACGAAAACTTAGGAAAAAACATTGGCAATAAATCTTTTTTATTTATTTAATTTTATTATTATTTTTGAGACAGTGTTTTGCTCTGTTGCCCAGTCTGGAGTGCAGTGGTGCAATTTCGGCTCACTGCAGTCTCTGCCTCCTAGGCTCAGGTGATCCTCCTGCCTCAGCCTCCCAAGTAGCTGGGACTACAGACATGCACCACCACACCCAGCTAATTTTTGTATTTCTTTTAAGTAGAGACAGGGTTTTGCCATGATGGCCAGGCTGGTCTCAAACTCCTGATCCGTCTGTCTTGGCCCCACAAAGTGCATGAGTCACCGTGCCCAGCCAACAATAAATCTTTATAGATACCTCATTGGTTACATCTATGCAGTTACGTTCCTGGACACAGAATTACTGGGCCAAAGAGACATGGACATTTAGAATTTTTCAAATGCCATTGCCTTTCGTAGAAGAGTGTAGTAATTTATTCACCACCCCACCAGCAGTGTGCGAGAGTGTTGATTCGTGCCTATTTTTGCCAATACAGTGTATCAGACTTTTTGGTCTTTGCCAATCTTACAGGAAATGTTTTCATTTGTTACTAAGGAAGACTTTTTGTGTGTTTAAAATCCCTTTTGCAGGGAGAGAGTGACTGCCAATGGACACAGGGTTTCTTTTTAGGGTAATGAAAATGTTATGGAATTAGATAGTGATGATGGTTGTACAACTTTACGAATCTACTAGAAACCACTGACTTGTACACTTAAAAAAAGGTGAATTTTGTGGTATGTGGATTATATCTCAATAAAGCTGCTATTTAAAATATCCATTTGGCCAGGCATAGAGTGGCTTATGCCAGGATCCCAACACTATGAGAGGTCGAGGTGGGAGAATTGCTTGAGGCCAGGAGTTCAAGGCTAGCCTGGGCAACATAATGAGACCCCATTTCTACAAAAAATGAAAAAAATTAGCCAGGTGTAGTGGTGTGTGCCTGTGGTCCCAGCTACTCAGGAGGCTGAGGCAGGAGGATCACTTGAGCCCAGGAGTTTAGATTTCATTGAGCTAGGATCCCACCACTGTACTGCATCCTGGGTGACAGAGTAAGACCCCATCTCTTTAAAAATAAAAACAAAACAAAAAACCCTTTGTATTTTCTTTTCTGCAGATCAACTTCATTTTCTTTGTTTTTCTATTACTCTTACAGGAAATTAGTTTTTTGTCTTTGTTATGTTACATCTATATTTTCCAAGTTGATCGTTCGCTCTTTTTGTGTTTTGTTTGTTTGAGACAGAGTCGTGCTCTTGTCGCCCAGGCTGGAGTGCAGTGATGCAATCTCGGCTCACCGCAACCTCTGCCTCTGGGGTTCAAGTGATTCTCCTGTCTCAGCCTTCTGAGTAGCTAGGATTACAGGTGCCCACCACCATGCCTGGCTAATTTTTGTAATTTCAGTGGAGACGGGGTTTCGCCATTTTAGCCAGGCTGGTCTCGAACTCCTGACCTCAGGTAATCCACCCACCTCAGGCTCCCAAAGTGCTGGGATTACAGGCGTGAGGCACCATGCCTGGCAAAGTGCTGGGATTACAGGCATGAGTCACCGTGCCCAGCCAACAATAAATCTTTATAGATACTTCATTGGTTACATCTATGCAGTTATGTTCCTGGACACAGAATTGCTGGGCCAAAGAGACATGGACATTGCTCTTTTGCTCTTTTGACCTTGGTTTTGCTCTTACTCATGGAGAAAATTTTCATTTTTCTGTAGTTAAAAAAAAATTTTTGTTAAGATCCTCTAAGGTAGTTTTTATACTTGGAGAAGCTTTTCTTCAATATATATTTTTTAATTCCCATCTTTCTTCTGGCCATTGTATGTTTCCTCTTTTTATATATATACCTTTAAATCTTTGACTTAGTTGGAATTTATTTTGGCGTAAGTTGTGAGAAATGGATGCAGCTTCTCCCCACCCGCCCCACCGGTGATACCCGGTTGCCTCAAATAATTTTTTAAATAATTCATTTTGCCTCATGCATTTGGAATTCTGCTTCTGTGCACTAAATTCTTTAATGTATTTGGGTCTATTTTTGGACTTTTATTCTGTCTCATCCTGTGGGCGTCTCCATATGCTACAGCCACGATGTTTTAATTACTTAAAGACCGGTCCAGGTTTCACAGTTTAAAATGTTGTTCCAGTCGTCTTATTTTCCTTCTAAGTGAACTTAGAAGCAGTATTTTTAGTTCTTTTTTAATCTTACTGATATTTTATGATGCTTGCATTCATTTGTAGCTAAATTCATGTAAAATTTTTTATTTTAGCCCTTCTTTTCTATGTCTCGATTTTTGTCTCATGTCTGCTTATGCCTTCAGAGCAATGCTAAATAATAGTGATCATAGTAAAAATGTTCGTATTGTCTCCCTGATTTTAATGAATATGCTTTAGGCATTATGTATTAGTACTCATAAGTGGAATTGATCTGTATAGTTTTTTGTTTGTTTGTTTTTCATTGAGCTACAGTCTCACTCTGTCGCCCAAGCTGGAGTACGGCAGGATGATCTCAGCTCACTGCAGCCTCGACCACCTGCTCCCAACTCGTTTTTTCTTTAAATTATTTGTAGAGGCATGGTCTCACTTACACAGGCTGGTCTCCAACTCCTGGCCTCAAGTGATCCTCCGATCTCACGTCTCAAAGTGCTGGGATTACAGGTGTGAACTACCATGCCTGGCTTGTATGGTTCTTTTGTTGGTTGTTTATTACCATGCTTGGTTTTATTATCTTAGAAGTAATTTTTTTTTTTTTTGAGACAGAGCCTTGCTCTGTTGCCTAGGCTGGAGTGCAGTGACGTGATCTCGGCTCACTGCAAGCTCAGTCTCCCGGGTTTACGCCATTCTCCTGCCTCAGCCTCCCGAGTAGCTAGGACCACGGGCGCCTGCCACCATGCCTGGCTAATTTTTTGTATTTTTAGTAGAAACTTGGTTTCACTGTGTTAGCCAGGATGGTCTTGATCTCCTGACCTCGTGATCGGCCCGCCTTGGCCTCCTGAAGTGCTGGGATTACAGGCGTGAGCCACCGCGCCTGGCCGTCTTACAAGTAATTTTTAAACTTTCTAATTTTTTAATCTGCTGTGGAACAACTTAAATATCGTTGGTATTACTTGTTCCTTAAAGGTTTGGTGGTAGACTTCACCTGTGAAACTGAACAGTACTGTAGCTTTTGGGGGAATCGTTTTTATTTATTTATTTATTTTTGAGATGGGGTCTTGCACTGTCACTGGGGCTGGAGTCCAGTGGCGCGATCTCAGCTCACTGCAACCTCCGCTTCCCCGGTTCACCCCGATTCTCCTGCCTCAGCCTCCCTAGCTGGGATTACAGGCGCCCACCACCATACCTGGCTAATTTTTTGTAAGTTTGGTAGAGATGGTGTTTCACTATGTTGGCCAGACTGGTCTTGAACTCCTGACCTAGTGATCCACCCACCTAGGCCTCCCAAAGTGTTGGTATTACAGGCGTGAGCCACCATGCCCAGCCGGGGGAGTAGTTTTTAGTGATTGATTCTATTACTTATAATGTCATCAGTTTCTTTTGGAACCAGGTTTGGTAACTTATGTTTTCCATGGAATTTTTCTAATGTATTTATATATGTAGATGAACATAGTACCCTTATATTTAATTGAATGTTCTGTGTATCATATTTTGTGTTCTTCACGTTGATTTCTTTGTTCTTTCCTACAGGAACAGGAAATATAGTGGTCATTATGATTAGCTATCCAAAAGGAAGAGAAATTTTGGAGCTGGTGCAGAAAGGAATTCCAGTAACGATGACCATAGGGGTTGGCACTCGGCACGTACAGGAGTTCATCAGCGGTCAGTCTGTGGTGTTTGTGGCCATCGCCTTCATCACCATGATGATTATCTCGTTAGCCTGGCTAATATTTTACTATATACAGCGTTTCCTATATACTGGCTCTCAGATTGGAAGTCAGGTAATGATGGATAACTCTGAATTTTGATTTTTAAAAGATAGTTCATAAATATGCCCCGTATGTATTCCTAGAAGTTACATTTGACCATATTCTTTTATTTTTGCTTATATTATTTAAGTATTCACATGACTTTTTGGAAATCACTTTTTAATTGGACTATGTTAAATTTTTTGTTTTGTGGGAAATTAGATACCTTTAAGTCTGGGTTACCTTTTGCACATTTGTTTCCTGCAGGAACCTCTTAGTCCCTTGCCAGACACAAAGGAGTGATGAAAAGGCCTGAGTTAAGGGTGGACCTGTCCTTAGGTAGCCCTCATTCTCTGATGAGACCTAAAAGTGAGGAGCAGAGAGGAAATGGGGGCCTCTCTGTCTCCATCATGGAGCTGTAGTAAAGCCATTTATCTGTCTCAGTGACAGCGAAGAGAAGGGCCGTCAGAGCCAGTGGCTTCCCAAGGCAGGCCTTTTGAACATCCCACTTATTTCTGTCATTGTGGAAAGTTGACTGTTCTGTCTTGAGTACTAGGAAGAGGCCTTTTCCTTTTAGGTACTTGAGTAGATGAGCATATGGTACCCCTACCCTTAGCTGCTTTCTTTCTTGACAATATTTAAACATAAGATGTGGTTTCTTCTTCAGAAAAGAAATTGAAAATCAGTACTCTTGGTCACACACCTCTTAATGTTACATATGGCTGTTCTGCATATTAAGACTTGAATGGCTTTTGTTGTTTGGGGGCTTTTTCATTAAGTTGGTGCAAAAGTAATAGCGGTTTTTGCCATTAAAAGTTATTTTCAGTATAGTCATTTGACGTTGCCTTTCAAGTGAAATGTTTTCTGTATGCTTATGTGTATTGTATTTGTGACTTTTAAGAAAAATAGTGATTTAATTTAAATTTTTCAATAACTATATTAATATTTTCCCACCCAAGAGCCATAGAAAAGAAACTAAGAAAGTTATTGGCCAGCTTCTACTTCATACTGTAAAGCATGGAGAAAAGGTAATATTTTCATGGGTTTTTTTTTTTGTGGTTTAGAGTAGAGAATATGCTGTACGTGTTTATCTTAAAGAAGGATTGGCAGAAATATTTTGCCATTGAGAAGAGCCTTCTAGACCTGCATTAATGTGGTAGCCGCTAGTCACATACAGCAATTTGCATTTAAATGAATTTAATTTAAAATTGAGCCCCTCACTGGTGACAGTTCAAGCACTTTGGGAGCCACAGTGGCTGGTTGCTGCCCTCCTGGCCAGCTCTGACATTCCCAGCAGTGAAGAAAGTGGTGCTGGTTAGAACCAGGTAACTATGAAGACGTGGAGGAGCATACAGTCTTCACCAACCCTTGATACCTTCAGTTCATTTCTGTTAAATCTGAGACTATGTGTCCACTCCTTTAGTTACAGGGAGAACATGTTGGCATTTGTGGGGAAGGAGAGAAAAGGGGTTTTTAAAACTACTTTTGGAAAAGGAAACATTTTGACATGGCCAATCTGACACTTAAAAGTTCAAAATCATACCAGAATTTTAAAGCATTTTTGAAATAGGACAAATCCTGAATCTAGAAGCTCAGATTCTTGGAGAATAGATGCCTTAAAAGGAAAACTGTTGCTAATGCGTAGTATTTATTCTTTTCATAGTTCTTCTGGTGTGCTTTAAAATGTTGATAATTGTGTTGACTTGCAGCTATGACTTGGTGTAGCTGTTTGGATTTTCATGTTATCTCACTAAGTTATCAAAAATCTGTTCCACCCTCCAGTCTCTATTCCCCTTCAGAAAGAAAGAGTACCTGCACTTATGGTGTATATCTCTTTCTTTGACCTTAAAGGATTAAAGCAAAAATAACACATTAGCTTACAGACCTTTCATTTTTTTTTTTAATTTGGAATTGATAGTAATGAGGCTTCGAGAATTGTATTGGTGGCTACCATTCCTTTGCTAATTGCTTTCGTACTGCAGTTCAATTTTAACAGTTTGTGCAAGGTATTGTTTTCTTTCCATGTAAATGTGTTGAACAGAAAAAGTAAAAAAAAAAAAAAAAAGATCACATCTCATGGCTTAAGATTAGTGTCTGATTTGCAGATCACTCAGAAGGTCCTTAGGGATAGAGTTTCCGGTTAATGCCTGTGACAAACTCTGCACACATTCAGCATAGTCAGTTACTTGACAAGCATGTGGTTTACGTTCCTCTTGGAACTTGCCTTCTTAGCCTCCTTAGCAGGAAATCGCAGTTCTTTTTTTTTCTTCTTTAATAAGACAGTCTCACTCCGTCACCCAGGCTGGAGTGCAGTGGCGCAATCTCGGCTCACTGCAAGCTTCGCCTCCTAGGTTCACGCCATTCTCCTGCCTCAGCCTCCCAAGTAGCTGGGACTACGGGCACCTGCCACCACACCCAGCTAATTTTTGTATTTTTAGTAGGGATGGGATTTCACCATGTTGGCCAGGATGGTCTCGATCTCCTGACCTCGTGATCCGCCCGCCTCGGCCTCCCAAAGTGCTGGGATTACAGGCTTGAGCCACCGTGCCTGGACGGAAATCGAAGTTCTTAAGTGTGAGAAGACGTAGATGTATTTGTTTAATTTACTGAATCGAATCTTTGAGAACACAAGTAAATTGATATTATCCTCTTCCCATACAGAACAATTTTGAAAATATGCTTCCAGGGACTGTTTCTTGAAAGTTGTCAAAATAATGGTTGAGAAAAAGAGGAGCCTTGCAAAAAAGCCTTATGGTGTATATATTTTTAAGAAGATTCCTAAATGATCCATGAGGTATATACAGATGGCCCCCAACTTCCAATGGTTTGGCTTAACAATTTTTCAACTTTATGACAGTGTGAAAGCAATACGCATTCAGTAGAAACCATACTTCAAGTGTTGTTTTTAACTTTCAGTATGGTATGCAGTAGATTATATGAGAGAGTCAGTACTTTATTATAAAATAGGCTTTGTGTTAGATGATTCTGCCCAAATGTAGGCTAATGTAAGTGTTCTGAGCATGTTTATGGTAGGCCAGGCTAAGCCATGATGTTCAGTAGGTTAGGTACATTGAATGCATTTTACACTTAATGATATTTTCAACTTACAATGGATTCAGTGAGATGTGACCCCATGGTAAGTTGAAGAACAGCTGTACACAGATTTCCTTGCAATTTTACATTTTAAACTGTACAAAAAAATGTGTTTTCTTCAGACTACATTGTATTCCATTCTAGAGAAAATAAAAATTAGTGTTGTCTAATTTTTATTTTCTTGTAGCCTCATTCACAGTAATGTATAAAGTTGCAAACCATTATTAGAGATTTAAAAAATTATTTAATCATTCTTGCCCCACATATGATTACTTTCATTGAAACATACAATTTTAAATGTTGTTACAAGTTCATTTTAATACAGTCTTTGATAACAATATCTACATATAAAATCAAATGTGGTCGCGCCTGTAATCCCAGCTCTTCGGGAGACAGAGGCAGGAGGATCGCTTGAGTCCAGGAGTTTGAAACCAGCCTGGGCAACATGGTGAAACCCTGTCTCTTAAAAAAAATAAATAGGCTGGGCGTGGTGGCTCACGCCTGTAATCCTAGTACTTTGGGAGGCCGAAGTGGGTGGATCACAAGGTCAGGAGTTCGAGACCAGCTTGACCAACATGGTAAAACCCCATCTCTACTAAAAATACAAAAACTAGCTGGGCATGGGTGGTGCGTGCCTGTAGTCCCAGCTACTCAGGAGGCTGAGGCAGGAGATTCACTTGAACCCAGGAGGCGGAGGTTGCAGTGAGCCAAGATAATGCCACTGCACTCCAGCCTGGCAACAGAGCGAGACTCTGTCTCAAAAAATTAATTAATAAGATAAAATGTTTACTGCTTCCATATTGACAGGTGGTGCACATGGCTAAATATATGTTTAAATACAGCAATTACATAAGAACAGTGTAACTGTGTTCTATAAAATGAACTGCCTAAATTTGCAGCCATATGCTGATACTGATTGGGAGTGTCTGAGTCCCTACCCGAGCATCCTGGGAAGGAGAATCCTGCTGGCCTGTCTTGTGTCAGATGGCCACTGTGGCCCTGGCTGCCTTGGTTAATGGATGAGACCAGGTGTGTAGATCCAGGAGTTATTCCAGAGAAGTAGGGAGGGCTGATTACCACCAAAGAAGTTCATGACCCATAGATTCTTAGAAGTGAAAATTTTGTCACAAGACTACTTTCTCCCCAGCAATTTTTGTTTCTTTGTACCGTTATTAAGTAGTTAGATGAAAAATGGTAGCTTACTCTAATTTGTCATTCTAAGTTTTATGTTTGAAAAGTAATTTATTTTATAATATAGCAGACATTTGCATTTCTACAGCATTTAAAACATGAATACTTTTTAACAACCCGTGAACACTTGCTTAGTATTTAAACATTTTAAACTGTACAAAAATGTTTTCTTCGGTCTACATCATATTCCATTCTAGAGAGACTAGTGGTGTCTAATTTTTATTTCCTTGTAGACTCATTCACAGTAATGTATAAACTTGCAAACCATTATTAAAGACTTTAAAAATTATTTCATCGTTTTTGCCCTGCATATGATAAATGATAGTATTTACTTTCATTGAAACATATAATTTTAAATGTTGAAAGTTCTTTTTTTGTTGTTGTGGTTTTTTTTGGTTTTTTTTTTTGTTTGTTTGTTTGTTTTTTTTTTTGAGACAGAGTCTCGCTCTGCCGCCCAGGCTGGAGTGCAGTGGCCGGATCTCAGCTCACTGCAAGCTCCGCCTCCTGGGTTTACGCCATTCTCCTGCCTCAGCCTCCCGAGTAGCTGGGACTACAGGCGCCCGCCACCTCGCCCAGCTAGTTTTTTGTATTTTTTAGTAGAGACGGGGTTTCACCGTGTTAGCCAGGATGGTCTCGATCTCCTGACCTCGTGATCCGCCCGTCTCGGCCTCCCAAAGTGCTGGGATTACAGGCTTGAGCCACCGCGCCCGGCCTTGTTGTGCTTTTTGAGATGGAATCTTGCTCTGTCACCAGGCTGGAGTGCAGCGGTGCAATCTTGGCTCGCTGCAACCTCGACCTCCCGGGTTCAAGCGATTCTCCTGCCTCAGCCTCCCGAGTAGCTGGGACTACAGGCATGCACTACCATGCCCAGCTAATTTTTGTATTTTTAGTAGAGAGGGGTTTCACCATGTTGGCCAGGATGGTCTCAATCTCTTGACCTCATGATCTGCCTGCCTTGGCCTCCCAAAGTGCTGGGATTACAGGCATGAGCCACCGTGTCTGGCTGTGAAAGTTCATTGTAATACAGTCTTTGATAACAATATCTACATAAAAAAATCAAACATCTGGCACATTGGCTCATGCCTGTAATCCCAGCACTTTCGGAGGCTGAGGCAGGAGGATCGCTTGAGTCCAGGAGTTTAAGACCAGCCTGGTCAACACGGTGAGGTCCTGTCTCTTTTTTCTTTATTTTTTTCAGATGGCGTCTCGCTGTCACCCAGGCTGGAGTGCAGTGGCGCCATCTTGGCTCACTGCAGCCTCTGACTCCCTGGTTCAAGCGATTCTTCTGCCTCAGCCTCCCGAGTAGCTGGGACTACAGGCATGCGCCACCATGCCCAGCTAATTTTTGTATTTTTAGTAGAGACGAGGTTTCACCATGTTGGCCAGGATTGTCTCGGTCTCCTGACCTCATTATCGGCCCTCCTTGGCCTCCCAAAGTGCCGGAATTACAGGTGTGAGGCATTGCACCTGGCCAAAACCGTGTCTCTTTAAAAAATAAATAAATAAAACAATAATAATAAATAAAATAAAATGTTTACTGCTTCCATATTGACAGGTGGTGCACATGGCTAAATATATTTTTAAATACAGTAATTACATATGAACAGTGTATTAGTATTTAAACACTGTTCATATCTGATTAGGCAGACAATGAAATTTTTTCCTTTTCAGCCATATTATTTAGATAATCCCCTGATAGTGGTAAACACCAAGTATAGAGTTATTTGTGTTTTAGTTTCGCTGGTTGTACCACTGTAGAAGGGAATTCATCATTGTTGTAGTCCGGATGTGGTGAGTTTACCAAGGGATATACTATGTGCCAAGAATGTAGTAACACTTTCTTGTTCTTTTTACAGGGAATTGATGTTGATGCTGAAAATTGTGCAGTGTGTATTGAAAATTTCAAAGTAAAGGATATTATTAGAATTCTGCCATGCAAGTATGTTCTTTTTACCTACTGAGATGTTAAAAATTATTTGACAAGTTTTAGGTGTCTGACAAAATAGTTATTTGTTTTTTATGATATGAAGATCTTGTTATTTGTGATCATCTCCTCTTTTTAGAAAAGCAGCTTGGATTTTAAATGTAATGTCTTCACTGCTCTTTAAGATTGCTTTACCTAGGAGATTCTTAGGTTACATTAAGACTCGTTAAGTATCTTTGTCATAGATTGGCTTTTAGTCTTCTAAGCAAGGCTTATCAGAATCCTAGGAATTACATTATACGTTTAGCAGTGCAAAAAGTAAGCTGTGTTGGGAGCAAGAAAAATGAGGGACCAGGGAGAAGGGCCTGAAACAGCCTAAAGGAAGTGGGTTGGGGAGGGCAGTAGTTTGCTGTTATATGCACCCTGGACTTGTGTTCCTTCTAAGGTTGTTTAAAATCAGTATTCCTAGCTGGCTCACACCTGTAATCCCAGCACTTTGGGAGGCTGACTCAGGTGTTCAAGACCAGCCTGGTCAACATGGTGAAACCCCGTCTCTACTGAAAATACAAAAATTAGCCGGGTGTGGTGGTGTACGCCTGTAATCCCAGCTACTCAGGTAGCTGAGGTAGGAGAATTGCTTGAACCCGGGAGGCAAAGGTTACAATGAGCCAAGATTGCGCCACTGCACTCCAACCTGGGTGACAGAGTGAGACTCCATCTCAAAAAAGAAAAAAAAAATTTTTTTTCCTTTATTCTGGTTACACTAAGGGTTTTGTTTTAGTAGCAGGAAGTTGCTTTAAAAAAAAAAAATAGAACGAAAAGGGTGGGCGTGGTGGCTCATGACTGTAATCCCAGCATTTTGGAAGGCCAAGGCAGGTGGATTACTTAAGGCCAGGAGTTTGAGACCAGCCTGGCCAACATGGCGAAACCCCGTCTCTATTACAATAAAAATACAAAAATTAGCCAGACATGGTGGCGCATGCCTGTAATCCCAGCTACTCAGGAGGCTGAGGCATGAGAATTGCTTGAACCTAGGAGGTAGAGGTTGCAGTGAGCTGAGATCACGCCATTGCACTCCAACCTGGGCAACATGGCAAGACTCTATCTCCAAAAAAAGTAATGGGATACTTTAATTGATAACTTTTTAAAAAGAATTGCTTTGTTAAAAGGGTTCATTTTGTGTGCAGAAATGGTATGTTTTAAGTCTGATGAATTTTAATTATACTTCACAGCTATTAGAAGCAGGTCACAAGTCAGTATATAATTATATTTTGCTTTGTTTGCAGAGTATTTTAGTATATATCCAAGTACTTTATAGTAGATTGATAACTGTGTGAAGGAAATGCAGCCATGCATATCAGGGTAACCAAATGAAAGTTTCCTGACTAAAGGTAGCTGGTTTAAACCTACAAACATTTACATGTGATTGGTACGATGGGTACTGAATAAACTGGGTTGGGTCAGTGTAAGTTGATCATGTCATGTAGAAAGTTATTAAAGTAGAGAAAAGAGTTTTTACTCCAGGCTGGTTTAGGGCAAGTCTTTCTAACGTAAAAACAATGTCCAGGAAGCTGCACAGACGAGCAGTGCTAGGTCATGCTGGTGGCTGAGCTGGAGTTTGGACCTGACCCTCAAATGCAGGCACATGTGCACATTTCCTGGTCTCCTTACCGGGCTTTTGACTTTTCCCTTATTTTCTCCTGTGCTTTATTTATGTAACAAATTTCCCAATAAAGCCAACATGTTCCTTTTATGTTTTTGTAAAAAGTATTTCTCAAGTACTGGTTTTTTTTTTATTATTTTTTTATTTTTTTGAGACAGAGTTTCGTTCTTGTTGCCCAGACTGGAGTGCAAGGGGTGTGATCTTGGCTCACTACAACCTCCGTCTTCCGAGTTCAAGCGATTCTCCTACCTCAGCCTCCTGAGTAGCTGGGATTACAGGCGTCTGCCAACAACCCAGCTAATTTTTGTACTTTTAGTGTAGAGCGGGTTTCACTATGTTGGCCAGGCTAGTCTCGAACTCCTGACCTCAGGTGATCCACCCACCTCAGCCTCCCAAAATGTTGGGATTACAGGCGTGAGCCACCATGCCTGGCTGCAAGTACTGTTACTTTTAATTCCACTAGCAGATTTCTGTTTGTAAAAAAAAAAAGTCTCCAAACAACAGTAATAATACCAAACAATGACCAAGTAAGCTCTGTGCGTGGCGCAGTTGTACACACGTTGCATGTGCCCCTCAGCGCCCCTGGTGTGGGGCAGAGAGTGTAGGAACCTAGTTCAGAGTCCCAGCCATCGAATGGCATGCTCGTGTCTGAGCCCAGCCTGTCTGGCTCTGAAACCCATACATACTATAATCTTAACTCCTTTTCTTCATCTCTTGTAGAAAATAGATTTATCACACAGGAGGAAAAGTTAGCCAACTGAGACAGATCAGCAAAAGAAGAAAATATATATGCCTTTTTTTTTTTATTCTGAAAGTGATAGGTGTTCATTATAGAAAAATGGAGTATATACAAAACTGTGTAAGAGAGAAAAAAAGAGTTGCGTAAGCCTGCGTAAGCCTACCACCGCAAGATGATCTGTTAATATTTTTGTTGTATTTCCATTTGAGTCACTTTATGGACTTTATATAAGGTACTGCCAGTTTAGTATTAGTTTACTTATTACTACTAGTTGATTTATGCCACATTTTTTCCCAAAAATTTTTCAAATACCTTACAAAGGCACATAAAAATGTACAACCTAGTGTGAGGGCATAAATAAGCCATGGTTTTTGTAGGGTGAAGGGAAATTTTCCCTAGAAGTGCCAGATTCTGTTTCACATGGAAGAGAGAATAATGACATGATAAGTAAGTAGACTAGAATGTTGATTTGACGCCAGCTAACTTGTAATGAGAGGATGAGTTGGTAGAATGTCTTATTTCTTTTATAAGTTATATAAACATTGATTTTAAAAACATTAACACATACTTAATTTTTTTAGGCATATTTTTCATAGAATATGCATTGACCCATGGCTTTTGGATCACCGAACATGTCCAATGTGTAAACTTGATGTCATCAAAGCCCTAGGATATTGGGTTTGTTACGTTTTTGTTTATATTCAATCTCTGCCCCAGTTCTTCCTGAGTGATTCAGTTTCATTATTGACTAGAAACAAGAGGAACGGGCGAAAGGCTCCTAATATCCTTGTGGTTCTCTGAAGAAAATTTCCTCACTATTAAAAATGACTTCTTAAGGCAGTCCAAAAAAATCAGTGAAATAAATTTGTGATGATATGCTCAGATGTTTCCCAGAGAGTTTGTAATTACTTAGAGTAATGTGTTTTGGTATGCTGCACCACAGAATGTATGTATGCTAGTTTTGTATAAACAAGAATCATAAAATATTTGAAAAGGAAGGAGCCGCATAGGTTGTCTGGCTTAATATGTGCATTCTACATGTGAAGAAACCGAAGCCAATACTTCTTAACATCAAATATTATTCCCTATTCCTAGGTTTCAGAATCAAATAGACCTGGGGCAGTTTGTCCTGCATTGAAGTTGGTTCATCACTGATGGTCACAGGGCCTTACACAGAAGACACGGGGGCAAAATGAAAAGGAAATCATAGGAGTAGCTAGCCACGTGCTGAACAAGTGCCTTCCATACCTTGTTATGTCTAATCTTCACAGTTGCTATAAAAGTGCTGTCACTATTCCCATCTTACTAATTGGAAACTTGAGCTTAGAGAAGCTAAATAACTCACCTGAAGTCATACAGTTATTTAATGGGAACTCATCTTTCAAATAAAGTTTGCTTAATTCCAGGGTCCGAGCACTTAACTATTACCCTACCCAAAGAGGGGAACATAGAGGGAAAGAACACTTTTGTTTAGGTTATATTTTTTATTGGTTTTAGAGTCTTCATACACTCTATTAATGTCTCAACATATTCTCATTTAGAAGATAAACAGTTATAGGCCGGACTTGGTGGCTCATGCCTGTAATCTTGGCATTTAGGGAGGCTGAGGTGGGCGGATCACTTGAGGTCAGGAGTTCCAGACCAGCCTGGCCAACATGGTGAAACCCTGTCTCTACTAAAAATACAAAAAAAAATTAGCCAGATGTGATGGCACGCTCCTATAGTCCCATTTACTTGGGAGACTGAGACAGGAGGATCGCTTGGGTCTGGGAGGCAGAGGTTGTAGTGAACTGAGAGCGTGCCACTGCACTCTAGCCAGGGCAACAAGAATGAAACCCTGCCTCTCTCAATCAATCAATTAAAAAAAAAAAAAAGTTTTTAAATAAAGATCTTTGGGGAAAATAATTTATCAAATATCGTCTTGTTGCTAAACATATTTTTAGAGTTTTTCATAGAGTTTATTGTGGAATTAGAAACTGCAGTTTGGGTTTTTTTTAATGATGATCATTTTATGCAGCTTTAAGCCATTATGGTCATGTAAGCTTCTATAGTGGCATCATTAAAGCGCTTAGAGAAGCTAAATAACTCACCTGAAGTCATACAGTTATTTAATGGGACTTATTTCCCAGACTGCAGTCTGTTTAAAATGTCCCCTCATCTTCTAGCTTAAGAGACCGCTTCCTTAACAACTACTGTCATTCTCTATGAATTACAATTCATTTGTTTTTTTGAGACAGCCTCACTCTGTCGCCCAGGCTGGAGTGCAGTGGTATGATCTCGGCTCACTTCAACCTCTGCCTCATGGGTTCAAGTGATTCTCCTGCCTCAGCCTCCCAAGTAGCTGAGCTTACAGGTGCACTCCACTACATCCAGCTAATTTTTTATATTTTTTGTAAAGATGGAGTTTTACCACATTGGCCAGGCTGGTCTCAAACTCTTGGCCTCAAGTGATCCATCCGCGTCAGCCTCCCAAAGTGCTGAGATTACAGGCATGAGCCATTGCACCTGGCCACTGAGTTGTTTTTTAAATGTGAGTTCCAGAACGCCTTCACTGTGTGCTCACAGGAAGGTGGGGGTCAGTGTTCAAGAACGGTCTTGCTAGAAACGAGACTATTTTGATGTCCAGAAAATTTGTCTCTCTTCTAGAATTTCTTCACATATTCATGGTTTTCAATAATTGTAGCTGTGTTTAGCGTGGCATAACATGCTTTCTTAATGAACCTGGCTCATCCCTCTTTACTGCAGAAACTGTAGCTTAGATGAGAGGATGACCCTTTGTGGGGACAGCATTTTAAATAATAGCATACAGGGAGCTTGATGGATTTCTTTCTTGGCAAGGTTTTAGAACTCTTCATTAGATACACTCTAAAGCATATTCTAAGTTGTTTTCTTCATCAGTCAGTAGTTTAACATGCTTTTCATTTCTGGATGTTTGTATGAAAGGAATTTCACTGACTGTAGCACAGCGACTTTAATCCTCATGAGTTTTGTTTGTGGAAATAAGCTATATATTTCATATATTAAAAATTAAGACTCTTCATCTCACATAAGGTTGAGTTGCTTTCTTAGAATGTTAATTTCAGAAAGCTAGAATATGTATCCCCAGAATGCCTAATTTCTTTTTTGATGAACAGAACCTATAGTAACATTAAACCTCAGAAACTTACTGTCTTGTCTTTGACTTTTGAATCTTTAGACAGTACACCCTTTTCTGTGGACCTGTTGACCCCCTCCTGCAGTGGATGCTTTAGTTAGCCATGCTGTGCCCTCTTGGAGTAACTAGTTCTCTATTTCCCCATAACTAGTGAGAGTCAGCCTCAGTCCACCACACAGACTTTAAAGGTTTACAGCTATTTCAGTGATCCTTGTCACTTGTTTTCATTCATTTGGCAAGGATGGGTCAAAGAAATGACATCTGAGGTGCTAGATCTGCACTTGGCTCTGGGGAGACCAAGATGAGTAAGACACAGCCCCTCCCCTCACGGGCTCTTGAGGATTTCACTTTCTGGACTGGTGGGGGGTCAGGGCACGCACACAGACACGACACGGCCAGAGAGACCTGTTTGAAGTGCTGCCTGTGGGAGCACAGAGGAGGGGTCACACGGCCTCCTGCCAGGTAGAAATTGGAAGGTGGAGCAAGTGCATTTGAGAGGGCAGTTGAGCTGGGTGTTGCATTATCCGTCAGACACACCAAAGTCTTGA
This sequence comes from Theropithecus gelada, assembly GCF_003255815.1. Taxonomy (NCBI): domain Eukaryota; kingdom Metazoa; phylum Chordata; class Mammalia; order Primates; family Cercopithecidae; genus Theropithecus; species Theropithecus gelada. The sequence continues at coordinate 15,599,691 of NC_037681.1, forward strand.
GGCTAATGCTGTGTCTGGGGAGTGAACAGACAGGGTTGGAGGTTGGCAGGTAGTTAAGTTAGCAGATATAGGTAAACAGGTTGGGGCTAGGCTGGCAGAAGTTTGGGTATTGTGATGTCACAGCCACAGGATTTGTTGCTTGGTGTGTCAGGAGCAGGGATGGGAGGGCGTTACGTTGCTGGTGAGGCAGGAGGGGCAGGTTCTAGAACCAGGTGGAGCAGGGCTGTTGGGGGCGCAGCCCGGTGGAGGGAGGTGGAGTGCCTGTGAGTGGTGTTTTTACTTGAAGCAATGGTGAGATGCTGAGCCAGATGGTCATAGTGAACCTGCAGCAACCCCTCATCTAATAAGTCACTTTACCAGGAGTTCCATCCACTTACAACACAGCTTTGACTCTGGTATTAATCAAATGAGGTTTCTAGCTGTTCCCCAAATGTTGAGACTTAATGTAGTGTTGCTGATAGCGTCTCCAGCCCTCCACTTTCACTGTTTTCCTTTCTTTAAAGCAGCAAATGGAAGCGGGAGGGAAGGTGGAGGCAAACTACAGCTGATCACCACCCTGTCCATATGGAAGGAGCCAGAGTAACTTTTTCAAGAAAATAATACAGTCTGAAGGCATCTGTTGTTCAAAAGCCTTGTTTATCTCTGAAACCCTAGTGCCTCACTGTAAACCAGCACAGGGTGGTAATCAGAGTTCATGGCTATGGCCTCATATCCTCTGTCCAGGAAGGCAAGGAAGTGGAGGAAAGCTTCACTTTCTGTCAGTAGTTTAAAAGGTGGCATTGCTTGTATCAAGGAGGGGAAATGTTTTTTAGAATAAAAAACATGTAGGCCTTAGGAGGTTGGTTGTCGAGAAAGAATTCATTTTCTTGTGATACTAGATAAGGGAGACGTTGTGCTTTTTGCCAGATTCATTGTATAGAAGTACATAATATCGTGTGTGAATTACGAGCCAGATGATAGATAAGCTTTGATCATGTTTTTCTTCTGTTCTAATTCTCAAGGGAGAGCCTGGAGATGTCCAGGACATGCCTGCTCCAGAATCTCCTTCTGGAAGGGATCTGGCTGCAAATTTGAGTCTAACTTTACCAGAGGACGACGGAAGTGATGAGAGCAGCCCACCATCAGCCTCCCCCGCTGAATCGGAGCCACAGTGCGATGCCAGCTTTAAAGGAGATGCAGGGGAAAATACGGCATTGCTAGGTGAGCGGTGTGCAAATTATAAAACAATGGCATGTGGCCAGGTGTGGTGGCTCACACCTGTAATCTCAGGGCTTTGGGAGATTAAGGTGGGAGGATTGCTTGAGTTTGAGCTATCAAAGAATAACTAACTAAATATAATCTACGTTTTACTTAAGGTATGAAGCTCTTTCTATGTTGATAAATAGGTGATTTTTTTACAGCTACATAGTACTACATTTTGAATTTTCTGTAATTTCTTGAAACTATTCATGGGTGTTTATTATAACTAGCACTTTGAAATCATTATGTATATATACTTACCACTTGTCTAATTGCTTTCTGTCACTCTGATAGGTAAAATGTAGTGAACTGCATGTATTTTTTGTTTGGTTTTTTTTGTGTGTTTTGTTTTACTTTTTGAGGCAGGGTGTTGCTCTGTCACCTTGGCTGGAGTATACTGATGAGAACACAGCTCACTGCAGCCTCAAATTCCCAGGCTTAACTAGTCCTGCCACCTCTGCCTCCCAAGTAGCTGGGACCACAGGCATGTGCCACCACATCTAGCTAACTTTTTAAATTTTTTTGAAGTGATGAAGTCTCACCATGTTGTCTAGACTAATCGCATTTTTTTTTTTATTACCGATGAGGTTAATCCTCTTTTCAGATTATTGGTCATCTTTATTCTTTGATGAACTGCTTATTTTATCCCTTGCTTATTTTTTTATGAAGATAGTAATTTTTTCATATTGATCCTTAGAGCTTTTTATACACTGAAAATACTAGGGCTTTGTCATATATTTTGTGTATTTCTCCCCCAGTTTCTGTATCCTTTGGCTTTTCATTGTACTTTCCAGATAGAAACTATGTAGTTTAGTTTCCCATTCTCTCATGATTCTGCCTTTGATTGCATGCTGACTTAGGAAGGCCTTTCTTATCTTAGGATTATAAAGATATTGACCTGTACTTTGCGAGTATTTGTGGGTTTTGTATTTTACATTGAAATCTTAGTATATATAGTTTAAGGTGTGAGGAGAGATTTAACTAATCTATTTTTTCCCTTTTATTCCACTTGTTAAACCTAAGTGTTTAATCAGTTGTCCTAATATTGTTTAGTGAATAATAATTACAAATAATATGTTTTGATATTTGCAAGGCAAATTCCTTTATCTTTATTCTTCTTTTAAAAAAAATTCCTGGGCTATTCTCTATTATTATTATTGTTATTGTTATTGTTTTTGTTTGAGATGGAGTCTTGCTCTGTCGGCCAGTCTGGAGTACAGTGGCGTGATCTCAGCTCACTGCAGCCTTCGCCTCCTGGGTTCAAGTGATTTGCTGGCCTCAGGTGATGTGCCCTCCTTGGCGTCCCAAAGTGCTGGGATTACAGGCATGAGCCACCACACCTGGCCTATTCTACATTTTTTAAAGATTAATTCTAAAATCATTTTGCCAAGTAAAAGAAAATCTCAGAATTTTTATTGGAATTGGATTCACTTAAAGGTTATTTTAAATGGGAAGAATCGATGCTTCACATTTTGAATTTTGTCATCCTAGAAGAGGAAGCGTATTTTTCCAAAGCAGTAAGATTGAAACTAAGTCAGTTTCTTTGTGGCACATTTAGGATCCGTGAGGCAAAAACAGGTGGAAATATTACAATGTAAGTATTAACAGCACCAGAGGAAGAAAAGAATGCATTGTGGAAGAAAAAAGGAGAATAGATTTCGGAGAATTATAAAATTGTAGCGATTGATTGGTGTAGGCATTCTCCTAACCAGCTCTCCAGCTAAGACTGGGCCACCTTACAAAGCAGCATGTTCTGTTGGTAAATGGCTCTTATTTTTAAGAATGTCTTTCTATGGAGCCAGAATGCATACCTGTGTGATTTTGCCATTGCCTTCCAACTCCAGAAAGAAAACTAACTTTGCCTTCTCTAGTACATGAGCACCCTGGAGATACTAAGACTCTTATTCTGACTAAATGTCCTTCAAGAGCAGCCTCCAGAGTTTTCTGCATTCTTGCTACCTTGTTAACTTGCAGTGCATTACAGTTTACCATTGGCTGTCCTGAACTGCCCTCATAGAACAAAGATAATACAATTTGAAATCATGGGTAGAAATAAAGAAGGTGGAAGCAGCAGCTAGGTTTCCAAAGCAGCAGAATGTCAGATACCTTCTGAAGCAGCCAGTTTCCCCCATTCCCCACCCAACTCCATGTGGGGCTCACATTCTGTTTTTCTCTCTTTGTCCTTTTTTTAAATTCCCAAGTATTGTGCATCAGCAAGTTGACTATATCTATTAATGTTCTTTCAGCCTTGTAACGGTAACAGTATAAATTGAAAAACACTAAATTAGAAAAATCAGGCATTAATACCTCCAGAATAAAATGTAGCTTCACTTATAGTTGAGAAAACATTTACTAGACTCTTAGGAGCAACTAGGAAATGAGTGTGGAAGTTACTATGGTAGACCCTGGAGAAGGTGTTTTCCTGCAGAAGTGCACCTTCCAGTGTCCAGTTACGTCACTCTCCACCTACTTCACCTCCTTGAAGGGAGTGTAAAATATTTGGTTGGGTGGGGGATTGCAAAATATTTGATTGGGTGTGGGGGGGATTGGAGAGATACTGATCAAAAGGTGCAAAGTATCAGTTAGGAGTAAGTTCAAGAACTCCATTATACAGCATGGTGACTACAGTTCATAACAATGCATAGTATTCTTGAAAGATGCCCGAAGAGTAGATTTTAAATGTTCTCACTTTGAATAAGTGTGTCAGGTAATGCACATGAATTAGTGTGATTGAGCCATTCCACAATGTATACATGTTTCAGAACATCATGTTGTATACCATAAATATATACAGTTTTTGTCAATTTAAACAGTAAATACACATTTTATATTTATAAAGCAAGAGGAAACATTTTGAGATTACTTACGTTATTTCACCATTTAATAGAAACTTTAGGCTGGACATGGTGGCACACAATTATAATCCTAGCACTTTTGGAGGTGGGGTGGGAGCAGATTACATCGCATGAGGCCAGCCTGGGGAACGTACAGAAACCCTGTCTCTACAAAACATTAGCAGGGCATAGAATAATGGCATGTGCCTGTAGTCCCAGCTGTCTGGGAAGCTGAGGTAGGAGGATCACTTGAACCCAGCAGGTCAAGGATGCAGTGAGCCATGGCCGTGATCATGTCACTGCACTCCAGCCTGGGTGAGAGAGAGAGAGACCCTGTCTCAAAAGAGAAACTTTAAATTGGCAAAATAAAAAGTAGTGGGTTCTACTGCTATCTTTAAGGAAGTATTCTATTCTAAGAGCCTTTTGTGTGGAGTGATTTTTGTATACGTAGTAATAGCAACTGTCTGGATTTCAGTACCAGCTCCTCCTCTTCCTTGCCATCTATACACCAGGGCTGGTGACGTGTTAATCTTCCCTCTTAGGGTCAATATAAATACTGGCTATTTTCATTGGTGGCAGCGTCACCATCACCTTAGCTACTTGTTCAACTTTTGGGAACATCTTCTGGTACCACCATCTCTGACTGTCTTTAAAGACTGATCTTCTGATGAGATTAATGTTGGCTAGGCTAATGCTAGAAAACTCCTCATATGACAAAGATGTTTACCAGTTTTTCTTGTTGACTATCAATGGGTTATCAGTTTTCCATGTATGTTTTATTTAAAATTTTCTGTTAGCCGGGCATGGTGGCTCATGCCTCTAATCCTGCATGTAATGGTAGACCCTGGAGAAGGTGTTTTCTCCACTTTACGAGGCTGAGGTGGGTGGATCACCTGAGGTCAGGAGTTCGAGACTAGCCTGGCCAACATGGTGAAACCTCATCTCTACTAAAAATGCAAAAGATCACTGAGTGTGGTGGTGGGTGCCTGTAATCCTAGCTACCCAGGAGGCTGAGGCAGGAGAATTGCTTGAACCTGGGAGGTGGAGGTTGCAGTGAGCCGAGATGGCGCCATTGCACTCCAGCCTGGGCAACAGAGTGAGACTCCATCTCAAAAAAAAGAAAAAAAGTTTTCTGTTTACCATCTTGAATTATCTCCAAGTGAGTAACTGTGTTTGTGTAGTTGAAGCTCGGAATATGCTGCCCTCTTCTCCTGATGGAGTAGCTTGTGTCGTTCTCTTGCAGAAGCCGGCAGGAGTGACTCTCGGCATGGAGGACCCATCTCCTAGCGCACGTGCCCACTGAAGTGGCACCGGCAGAAGTTTGGCTTGAACTGAAGGACATTTTATTTTTTTTACTTTAGCACATAATTTGTATATTTGAAAATAATGTATATTATTTTACCTATTAGATTCTGATTTGATATACAAAGGACTAAGATATTTTCTTCTTAAAGAGACTTTTCAATTAGTCCTCATATATTTATCTACTAAAATTTACTATGAACAGTGTGTTGCTTCAGACTTACAAAGACAACTGGGGCAAGTACTCTAATGTAAAGGACAGGTGGTATTTCTGTATAATAGACTGGCTGCTATGGTACTGTAAAAAACTGGTTAATTCTATTTTTCAAGGTTTTGGCTAATCACATCAATTTTAGACTAGTTGAAGTGGAACTGTATAATTCAATTCGGTAATTGATCACACGGGCTTTCCCTGGAGGAAAGGTTTGGTTTTTTTTTTTTTTTTTAAGAACTTGAAACTTGTAACTGAGATGTCTATAGCTTTTTTGCCCATCTGTGTTGTATGTGGAGATTTCAAAACCTGAGAGCACTTTTTCTTTGTTTAGAATTAGGAGAAAGTCACTAGATGACTTTAGGATTTGCATTTTTCCCTTTATTGCCTCATTTCTTGTGACGCCTTGATGGGGAGGGAAATCTGTTTATTTTTTCCTACAAATAAAAACCTAAGATTCTATATTGCACATGAGCATTAAGTTCTTCATTGCCTTGTTAAGGAAAATGAGTAGGCAGACTGAGAATCTGTCATATTGATTTCAGTTACAATTTAATCTTTACAATTAAAAGGGTGAAAGATGTATTATTTTAATTTTTATTGTTGAAATAACCAGTTTTCTTGATTAGAGTTTAAACAGATTTTTTTTTTTTTTTGAGATGGAGTCTCGCTCTGTCACCCAGGCTGGAGTGCAGTGGCCGGATCTCAGCTCACTGCAAGCTCCGCCTCCCGGGTTCACGCCATTCCCCTGCCTCAGCCTCCCAAGTAGCTGGGACTACAGGCGCCCGCCACCTCGCCCGGCTAGTTTTTTGTATTTTTAGTAGAGACGGGGTTTCACCATGTTAGCCAGGATGGTCTCGATCTCCTGACCTTGTGATCCGTTCGTCTCGGCCTCCCAAAGTGCTGGGATTACAGGCTTGAGCCACCGCGCCCGGCCCAGAGTTTAAGCAGATTTAATACCATGACTTTGGTAACCATTTCTTCTTTTTTACTTGCTTGCTGTTCTTTTGGGTCAAAGGAGCAGGCTAATGCAAAGCTTTTGCAGACCGCTAAGTGTTAGAAAGTGATTAAACGCACACTCTGCTGTCCTCACTTCCTGGAGGTAGAAGTCAGGAATATGAGGCAGTTATTTTTTAGAGTGTGGAACTGTAGTCTTGTGTTGCTTCTAGTTACTCTATATCTTTAGTTGGTAGGTAAAAAATGTTTATTTAAAACAATTTTTAAAATTATAAATGTATTTTTATAGCCATATGTAGGGTATGAAGATTAATATGATTTTCTCAAGCTACTTAATACTTTGATTCGTGAAATGGTAAGTAAACAGTTTTACTGAAATAAACTCTACAGATAGATGCAATATGAGGAGTTATTGAAGCAGAAAATGTGTTTTGCTTTGCACACTGAGTGTGTGTTAGCAGACAGCTTCAAGTAGGTTTCCATAACAGCCACTGCCTTTGAATCTACCTTCTGTAGCTTAATATGTATAGGAAAATATATCCTGATTCTGTAGCAAGTAGATTGTTTGCTCTTTGTCTTTTAAGAAATACTAGGGGGGTGCTGGGTGCGGTGGCTCATGCCTGTAATCCCAGCACATTGGGAGGCTGAGGCAGGTGGATCACGAGGTCAGGAGATCGAGACCATCCTGGCTAACATGGTGAAACCCCGTCTCCATTAAAAATACAAAAAATTAGCTGAACGTGGTGGCACACATCTGTAGTCCCAGCTACTCAGGAGGCCGAGGCAGGAGAATTGCTTGAACCCAGGAGGCAGAGGTTGAAGTGAGCTGAGATTACACCACTGCACTCCAGCCTGGGCAACAAGAACAAAGCTCCGTCTCAAAAAAAAAGAAAAGAAATACTAGGGGAAAATGTTTTAACTAGTCATTCTTCCGAGTAGCTAACGAAGCTGACTTTGAAAAGAAGGCTGTGAGCTTTGCAGATGCTGCCGCCCAGAGCCCCTTGCTTCCAGCCATGGTCAACCCCACGTTTTTCAACATTGCCGTCGATGGCAAGCCCTTGGGCTGTCTCCTTTGAGGTAAGGGGCCTAGAAACCAAGAAGTGACTGTTCATCTAATCCATAAAACTATGTTAGCAGATTGGAGCTGTTTGCAGTTCCAAAGACAGCAGAAAACCTCCGTGCTCTGAGCACTGGAAAGAAGGGATTTGGTTATAAGGGTTCCTGCTTTCACAGAATTATTCCAGGGTTTGTGTGTCAGAGTGGTGACTTCACACGCCATACAGCATTGGTGGCAAGTCCATCTGCAGGGAGAAATTTGATGACAAGAACTTCATCCTGAAGCATACAGGTCCTGGCATCTTGTCCATGGCAAATGCCGAACCCAGCATGAACATTTCCCAGTTTATCTGCACTGCCAAGACGGCCAAGGCTGAGTGGTTGGATGGCAAACGTGTGGTCTTTGGCAAGGTGAAAGATGGCATGAATACTGTGAAGGTCATGGCGCACTCTGGGTCCAGGAATGGCAAGAGCAGCAATTTGCATGAAGATCATCATTGCTAACTGTGGATAACTGTAATAAATTTGGTGTTTCTTTAAAAAAAAAAAAAATACCGTGCCAGACCAAGGTAAATTGTTTTTGATCATTACAGAAATGTGATTTCTTAATCAGCAGCTGTCAAACATAGTGTTCCTTAATTTAAAAGCTTGAACACTAAATTATAAATTGGAGAGGTTGGAATAATTATGGTCATATATCTAGAAACACAAATCTTTAGTAGCAAAAAAGAAATTAGCAAGAGAAGAAAACTATTCAGTACTTTGAATGGAGAAAGTTTTCACTGATAGAAGTTTAGATGAAAATTAACATGAGAAAGAAGTGACAGGCCAAGTGTGGTGGTTCACGCTTTTAACACCAACAATTTGGGAGGCCAAGATGGGAGGATCTCTTGAGCCCAGGAATTCAAGACTAGCCTGGGCAACAAGGCAAAACTCATCTCTACTGAAAATTTAAAAAATCAGCTGGGCATGGTGGCACCCGTCTGTAGTTCCAGCTACTTGGGAAGCTGAGGTGGGAGGATCACTTGAGCCCAGGAGGTTGAGGCTGCAGTGAGCCGTGATCACACCACTGTATTCCAGCCTGGGCAAGAGTGATAATCCTGTTAAAGGGGGGGAAAAAAAAAACCAGGAAGGGACAAATATGAGAGTTTTTGCTAAAGCTTTTAAGTTAAGATGCAGAGAATTGGGGGAATGTATAATAAATCAGATTTCATTTAGTTATATTATTTACCACATGAATCACTTTCCTCCCAACAGTTGTCGTAAGAGCCATGTGTTCACGTGTAATGAAGACCGGTATTTAACTGTGGGAACCGTGGGTGGCGTGGCGAAGGAGACTGTCCATGACTGTGCCGCTCTCCGCAGCCCCGTCTGCTGTCCTGTTTCCTCGGCTCCTCGGTGTCTGGACTGGCATTCTGGGTGTCCCAGCGGAAAACTAAAGGGCCAGAGAGGTGTAAACACACACACCACTTGGCAGGTAATTTCCCCATGTGCTATCTTTTTAGGGATCCTGAACACACAGCCTTTCCCAAAAGACTGCTCCCTCCAGCTACTGAGGAATGATGACAAGAAAAGGCCGAATTGCAGTGTCTCCATCAGCAGTTTGCTCTCTCTGGGCACACGATGACAAAATTTCCTGAAGCGAACCACTAGTCTGACCTCAGTAGCAGGATTGGAAGCTCCATGCCATGGGAGTGGTCAAGAAAGGCATCCCAAAGAGAACTGAACTATTTAAAAAAAAAATAGACCTTTAGGAATAGGTGATTGTCCCCATATACTGAGGATGAAATACCCAGTGTAACCAAATTCCCCAGTAAGATCGCTTAGTTTGGCAATAGTCTCTTCTTTTGAGCACGCTGAAGTTTATTTGCTCAATGAAGGCTGAAATTATAAGTCAGTATATATGTATTACTAAGTAGAACTTGAGGTAATTATATGTTTTAGTCAAAAGCAGTTTCTGTGGGCTTGGTATAAACCCTACTTTGTGATTTGCTAAAGCACAGGATGTTGACTCAAACCAAAACTAGTTTTGTAGTTAATATATGTTGTGTTTCTGTGACTTAATAGTCAACTAGAAAAGCCACCTACGACATTCCCAGCTAATTAAGTTTTAAAAGTTTTTTTTAAAATACTTGTCACCATATTTTCAAAAATACTAACATTTGGATTACTAGTTATAAAAGTGAAATTTCTACTGTGTCATAATCAGCCACGCAGCTGGAGACTTGCCCTCTTTGTACAGCAAAGTTGTGAAAAAAGCATTTGCACTACATTCATTTAAAGATTAGGGAAAAAAAACCAACCCATGCTTTTCTTTGCTGAGTTGTAGGGTTGTATTATTGGCTAGTGAGAAGCCTGGAACACCAGGACTTTGTGTGGGTGACTGCAGGTATCAGATCCAGGATTATACAGGTACTCTTGGAAGTGTCTTGGGGATTTTCCTGGTAAGAACAACAGTGATTGCCAAAAAAAAAAAAGACAAGATGTAAAGTGAAATCAGTAAAACATTTTAGTAGACAGAGGGTGCTGACATTTTAACAAATGTGTAAAAAGTTCTTCCTATACATTAATTTTCCAGATACCCTTAAAATGTTTAAGGAATATCATTCAAAATACTGTTTGAGAGACGTGACCATCATTCTCCAAGGGAATGTGGATCATTTAGTGTGCTACTTAAAATTAGGTGTAAATGTATATGTACACTATAAGAATAAAAATCGGTACCATTTCTTTAAAGCTTTCTAAAAGAAAGTTAATTATTTCTAATAGTTACATTTTAGGATCTCAAACTACTTTTCTTTTGAAATAACTGCTTTCTACCCTAAGGTGTTACTTATTGCTGTCTTCTTTTTAACAGGTGAAGATATTAAAGCTAGAAATTGGAACTAGAAAATCTAAAGAATTCAAGGCATCTTAACGTGACAGTTGAATTGAACTCATTTGATTACAAAGTTTATTGTAGTTATTGAATCTTTTTTTGAGTGCAGTGGTGCCATTGATGCTTACTGCAGCCTCAATCTCCCAGGCTCAAGAAATCTTCCCACCTCAGCTTCCAGAGTAGCTGGGACTACAGGTGCATGCCACGCTTTATTTTATTTTTTATTTTTTTCAATATAAACGAGGTCTTGCTATGTCATCCAGTCTGGTCTTGAACTCCAGTGATCCTCCCACCTTAGCCTCCCAAAGTGCTGGAATTACAGGCGTGAGCCACCAAACCTAGCCACCAATTTTACTTTAGGTAAACTTTTATTTTCAAGCAGCTTTTGTTGGTGTTGCACGTACAAATCATGACTGTTTTATCAAATGTTCTATAAATATAACCACTATTCTTTGTAAGCCATTTAAAATTTTAGTCTTTCAAGTAAACACCAATATTGTGGTTTTGATCCTCACTTACGAAGTTCCTATTTGAGAACCTCCCTACTAAAATTTGTAACCCCAAAATCACCACATGCAGTCATTTTCAGACATGCACAGAGCAGTGAATGAGCCAAGCTGCCTGACATGCACGTTTCTGACGGAGGCTGGAGGGGATGCCATGCCTTGTTTCCTCTCCTACTACAAACAGGTGTCCTTTCATAGTCTTTTCAGTACCATGTTCTTTGCATTTCTGCACTTTTTGTTGGCGATTTCACTATTTAAAATGGCCCCCAGGTATAGCAAAATATTGTCTACTGCTTTAAAGGCAACAAGGCTGTGATGTGCCTCATGGACTCAGTGTCTGTTACATCAGCTTCACTCAGGCATGAGTGATTGTGGTGTTGGCTGAGTTCAATGTTTTATTATGCCAGAGAATCTGTAGGTCCTTTAGGTCCTGGAACCTAAGGCTGGGTTGTTGAAACCGCCACTCCAAAAGTACTTCAGTAATAAGCTGTTCTTTTCCCAATGCTAACGGGGATGCTCACTTTTAGGTGTAGAAAGAAATCACTTGTTGCCATTGTTTTAATTGTCTGAAGGCATTCCTCTTATAGATGGGCTTAGTTCATTATTTCCTCTAAGCAAACGTTCTTAAACGTTTCTCTTATAGTGAAAAACTAAGACAATTTGTTACAAATCTTTGGTACTGCTTTCTCCAGTTTTAAGATTGGAACTTTTACTTACCTTAAAATCACTTGGCTTGGTTTCCTTTAACTTTTTCAAAGTGTTAGAGAGTAATTCCTGTTGAACAGATTATCTTCCTTGTAAATACACTTTGAAAATACCTCAGTAAAAGGAATTTCTCATGATTTCTTTAAAAATATATCAGATAACAGCTGATAAAAAGAACTTTAATGGAAGGCACTGTTGTCCAAAATCACATAAAGGGTAAGAGCCCACATGGTACCACCCTGCTCTCCTACTTCTCAAACCCACATCCACCACCCAGACAGGAGGGTGCAGACCCCACAGGAAATCACCTCCCAGAGCACTGACTGACGTTTTTCCTTAAAACAAAAAAATAGCTGTCTCAGACTAATAACAGAACATCTTAAGAGGGAAAAAAACCAAAAAACTATACCAGCTATTACAGCCTAGTAATAGAAGCAGCTTTCTAAGCGTTCCCAAGTTTATAAGAGGCCCAAGAAATGCATTTATTCTGTTGTCTATTAAGCCTCCACGACAAGGAGAAAGTTACAAGTAAGTCCTTGGTTCATGAGGAGTTAAGAGCTTTGTGCATAAGCAGGTTCAAGAACCAAACTCCTGTTTGCCTCTTGATGGTTCAGAAACATTCAGCTGCTTTCTTCTAGGACAGTATCACAAATGTTTAAGAATTTACTCTCATTATCAACATTGGAACTTTACGAAAACTGGATTCCTGTTTCATCAGAAGCCTGTATTAATGAAAAACACATTTTGTTCTTTAGTGCTTTAAAAAAAAAACTCATCTTTTTTTTGGGATAGCCATTCCTCCTATGGATAGTCATCAGCAAGACACCTAAAAGACACGTTTTCCCCAGTTCTTATCAAAAATTCATCTCACGGAAAAAGTCATCCAAGAAAGCAAAACTTTGCTTTAAGTAGATAAAGTACTGTTTATATGCATTAGACCAAGCAATCCACTCAGGGTTTTAACGGTGTAAAAACTAAATCACAGTACAGCTGAACAGTGAATGGATGGGATGGTTCTGATGAGGTATTATTTTGACATTTTGGTCTCAGAAGGTGTTTCCCCAGTATCCAATGTCTTCAACAACCGGAAAAGACCAGCAGCTTCTCGTATCCTACTGAATTCAATACAGAATGCCTGCACTTCTATAAACAAATCCTGTACATTAATAATTTTGTTACGGATCAAGGATTGGAGAAACACACACACAAGACGCACCAACCGATTCTGAAAAAGGGGAAAAAGAACAAATGTTAGTGTGCTCATTTTCCTGGCAGGCAATTATAAAATTTACAGAAATATTTCTATTACCTGCATATATTTATCCTTAATTTGCTCACAAGTAGAGATGCAATTTGATATATAAAGGTGAATAAACTCAGGAGGTAGATCAACAGCTGTAGTTAGTCTGTTTCATAAAAGAAAATTTGGGCCATTAATTTCATTTGCTAACATCGAAAAACACTGTTAACCATAAAATACAAAATTTGCTTCGGTCATCTGGTGGAATTATCTGACATATCCAATTCCCTTGTTTTAAATATACTTGGGCAAGTAAACCCAAGAGCCACACCTACTTACTCATAAATAACACTTTTTAAAACTGTCTCTACTTACTGTACATATCGCAGTTATTTTTTTGAGCCCTGCCCCTGAGTATTCTTGGTTAAATCATAAGTCATGGTCTGTTACTGGAATTTAGAGTCATAATAAAGGCCAAAGCCAGTATTTTCCAAAGGATTATATGGAATGTTTTAAGGAGAAAAATGAGTGGGGTGGGAACAGGAATTCCATACTCAAAGTATAAATTTCCAAAAGAAGATTAATATATGCTACCTTTTCTAAACTTATCAGACCTCAAAACTTTTTTCAATAAGGCATGAGGAGGCAGTGCTCCAAGGACACTGTCATGAGCTGCTGCAGTCACTTGAGATTCGTGTGTCACCAACAAACATGTTTTCACGCTTAAGGATGATGCACTGTGATAGGTGTTGGGGGAAAACAAACAGGACCCTGTCCTTGAATTCCAAGATACTGAGCAGATAGAATCGCACTGACAAAAAGATACAGTGATTCTGCATCTTGGACTCAGGGCCAAATGTCTGGTAGGGACAAGAACTGCTATAAGAATATGGTGAAGTGAACACTCAGCGTGGTCAATCCACGCTGTGCAGGCAAACCTGCACAGAACTGGGCCACTGAAAAGAGAGTCTTCACTCAGTAGGGGAAAGACTGGAACAAGGAGTGGGAGAAATGCAGCAACACATTTTCAACAAGCAGCTAGCTGGTTTTGCCGGTGACCAAGGTTAAAGTTAAAAATTAATCTGGAAACCTCACGCTTCCTCCCTCTCCTGCCCCTAAAAGAATGCACTCCTTCTATGCACATACTTCCACTCCCTCGGCTTCCAGCTGGGCTTTTTTTCCCCAATAGTTGATGAAAAAAGGGCACATTCTGTAGTTCAATTTCACATAGATTTTTCAAAAAGCCCCAACTTACAAACAGGTGTTAAAAAACTATGCTCTCACTGAAGTTTAGTCGCTTGGCACTCAGAACGGATTTCCCCATATAGGAGGACCATATAATTTATCACCCAAAGCAGGATACCACGTGAAAGGGAGCTCAGGATGCAAAGCCTCCACCAGGACTCAGGCACACCTGAACCTCTGGCCATCCTGCACATAAACAACTGAAGCCCTCCAGCCCATCTAATTCACAGTTTACCTAAAAGATATTTGTAAGGAAAATACTATAAAATGCAAACACTGTACAGCATACATCAAGAAGGGAAGACGTTCTATTTTCCTGACAGTCAAGGATGGCAGGGTCAGGAGACGGGGAGTCAGAAAGGCTGGGAGAAGAGCACGAGGAAGCTAGGACGGCATTCCTAGGATTCTCAGCTCTTAAGGTCCATATTTTTCCACACTTACAGCTGTTAGTCACTAAGAAAAAAATATCTGTATTTGTACAGGGATAAAGAAGATAGGACTATGTACAGGGAAATGAATTTCAGTAACTGGCTGGCACAGTGGCTCACGCCTGTAATCCTTGCACTTTGGGAGGCTGAGGTGGGCAGATCACTTGAGGTCAGGAGTTCGAAAGCAGCCTGACCAACATGGCAAAACCCCGTCTCTACTAAAAGTACAAAAATTAGCCGGGTGTGGTAGCACACACACCTGTAATCCCAGCTACTAGGGAGGCTAAGGCAGGAGAATTGCTTGAACCCAGGGGGTGGAGGTTGCGGTGAGCCGAGATTGCACCACTGTACTCTAGCTTGGGCGACAGAGTGAGACTCCCTCTCAAAAAAATAAATAAAATAAATTTCAGCAGTTTTCATTTATGCTTCTACTAACACTAAATAGTTTGAAATCCTACCCTCAGTTCTTATTAACACATGCTAAATTCACATGTAGTGAATGCTAAGGCTTAGATTATTTCTTTAATAGTTACTCTTATGCCAATAATATCAACACAAAAATCTGTTACAATTTTTCCTTCCTGGCCATCTAATCTGTATCTGTCCCCACACATTTGATCAAATCTAGAAACTTACCGATTTACAACTTCCATTGAATGTAAAGACATGTCCATATTGACCAGGACAGAGAAATACTCAGTGATCTGGCTTGACTGCATTAATTTCAGCAACATTTCTATAGCGACTAAAGGGTTGTTTTCCACAAGGTCAGGAAGTTTGGCTGGGGTGAGGCCAATATGGTAGACAAGTTTGGGGTCTTTTTCCAACTCACCAAGGAGCTAAATACACCAGATTTTTAAAGAGAGAGAGGGAGAGAAAAAGAGGGTCTTGAGTCAATTTTTTTTCCCACGTATATGAAATAAGCATTTTATACACAAAGCTACAAAACTATCTGCATTGAACCAACTTCATAAATTTCTTCCTTCAAACCCATGATGTCTTGACATTTCTAAATTTACATTTTAATTTTGAACAAACTAAAACGCAAACACATCTAAGACAGTTTATAAATATGCTAGTGATTCCTCTTCCTGGACATCAAGCCAGACTCCATACTGTCTGGTCAGATACAACACTGTCTGGTTGTAACAATGTCAAGTCCTTTGCAGGTTTTTTTTTTCTGTCATCTGTTGTAACTAAAAATAATCTTAATGACCAACTAGTTATCCCAAGAAACAGTCCTGCCCCACCCCACTCAGGTAGAGACCAGAACTACCTGAGAAGGGGGCGGAGTGGGAAGCGGGACAGCCGACCTGCTGCAAGTCATCAGTCTGCAGAACTTTACAGTTCAAGTCACAGCCACACTTTGTAATTCAAACAGGTATCCCCAAAAGATTTTTTCCACCAAATAAGCACTTCCTCTTTAAATGTCCTATGCTGTTTTTTTTTCCCGTCTACTTGTATGTTCCACAGTCACTGTGTTTTCAGGATAGTCTCGCGAGCAAAGCGAACTACAAACGTTGCTATTCATTATTTCATTTTGAAAATGATATTTTTGGTGGCAAACTTGATTGGAGAGGTCAATATCTCCTGAAAAGTTCTAATGCAAACTGGATAAAATTCACCAACCAGTAGAAGAGTGGCCTTGCCTCTCCGGAGGGGATCCAGTCTCCCGCTCGGGCAGTGGGGGCTACTTTAATCTCAAATCCACCACGATCCAGCTGTGTGATGGGGGCGGGTTCCCCTTCCCAGCCTTGTTTCCTCCCTACAGCCTATCAGTAACTTCGCTTTCCATCAGAAGCGTTACTGTCTGCTCAAACGTAACCACTGGGGAAAGTGTCCCGCTGTACACAGCAGTGACACCCCCACGACCCCACCTCTCCCAGGGACAAACTGATCACAAAGAAACGTCAGAACATTTTCAGCCATCAGACTTCTTGCCCCACCACAGCAAAACTACCAAAGAGCAGAACAAAACTTCAGAGACCCAAAAACCTTTGCAACTTCCTACTGCTGCCTCATGGTGACAGGATTAGTTTACTGCTTATCACTTTCCAAAAAACAAATACTCTTGTTGGATTAAAGATAAGAAAAGGCTCACAATGGCTGAGTGCAGTGGCTCACACCTGTAATCCCAGCACTATGGGAGGCCAAGGCTGGCAGATCACTTGAGGCCAGACCAGCCTGGCCAACAATGGCAAAACCCCATCTCTACCAAACATACAGAAATTAGCCGGGCATGGTGGTGCATGCCTGTAGTCCCAACTGCTGGGGAGGCTGAGGCACGAGTCACTTGAACCCAGGAGGCAGAGGTTGCAATGAGCCAAGATCATGCCACTGCACTCCACCCTGGGCAACCGAGTGAAAGACTGTCTCAAAAACAAATTTGTTTTAATTAAAAATAAATTTTAGAAAAAGATAAGAAAATGCTTACAATCAATACACACCTGCGTTTGTTGCGGAGAGGATAAGGGGCTTTTGAAGGCTTTGGCCATTATTCGCTTGATCTCCACACCAGTGCTATTCTTAACACACATTGATTTATCCCATTGGATTGCGTGGTCAGGCTCTGTGGGGTTTAGCCAGGCCAGTTCATCCTCACAAATGTGGAGTGGAGGCGGTGGACGAATAAACTCTGGTCGAAAATGGCCTGTAATGAGAGCAGTGATAGTTGCTCCTGTCAGGAAGCTAACATCTCTACACATCTCACACATTTCACTTAATAAAGTTCACAAAGATATCTCTTAATAAGGATGACGTGACTAAAACTCTTATACTTCAAAATCAGAAGCAGGAATGACACAGGAAGGCAGGGCTTCAGTCAGAATGCAAACAAGACAATGAAAGAACACTATACCAGCGTGATGCCAGAGAACAAACTATTCATTTTTGGAGAAATGAGGAAAGCCTGGCCGTGGCCTGCCCACGCTGTACTTAAGCATGACCACTCAACAGCAAAAGGGCGCGACTGCTAAACGGGTGAAGACTTTTGATGAAAAAAATGAAATACTATGTCCTCACACATCCTATTCTGAGTTACCACTATTTGTTCTGGTTTTCACTGTTCGTTCAGTCGCCACTGTGATCTGTACTAGTTTTATCTTTGCATCTTATAACTGAAGTAACAAATTATGTGGTGATGAAACAGCAGGAGGAAAAGTATGGTTGCCTTTTGATATTTTGAAATGAATGTGGAGACCGTCACAAATCCCTAAATTCACAAATGCTGTATTTATTTTCAGAAAACAATATAAGTACAAAAGGAAAATGAAGTGGTTCAACTCGACTGTTTTATAAAACAAGATTCATCCCTGAGTTACAAACCCACTGAAATAAATGCTGGCTAGGACTTCTGCTGAACCAATTTCACATCTCACATGGTTTCTACATAGGGCAGAAGTGGCTTATTCCGATCATGGATCCACATGGGGCAGAAGTGGCTTATTCCGATCATGGATCCACATAGGGCAGAAGTCGTTTATTCCTATCATGGATCCACATAGGGCAGAAGTGGCTTATTCCGATCATGGATCCACATAGGGCAGAAGTGGCTTATTCTGATCATGGATCCTAGCCCTGCCAAATGTGAGAGTCTACTGTTGAGTTTACAGAAAACATCTATTTTCTGGTTAAAAATCGTCACTTTATCTTAAACATCTCCGCTGCCTCTTCTCTCACCTCACCAGGACTAGCATCTGAATCTCCCTTCAACCACTTACAAAAATTTTTTTTTGTAGGTTTTTACCAATTTACGAGCAGTACTCCTTATGTGTAGAGAGTTCCTGCGAGGTGGGGACATCGGGTATTTGGCTAGACCCACTTATGATGAGTGATCTGCTTTTCACATATCTTCCTGGTGACCTATGCAATGTAGAGTTGTGCCCAAGCAAATATTAAAAAGAAGCCACTACATGCCATGGACATTTCAGTCACACTTGTGACTAGCGGAAATTTCAAATATTAAACCTATGTATGCCAAAGATCTACTGTAAACCAAATGGTACAAAAGTCACTGTGTGAATTTCAAACTCATGGTGATATACCACACTATCACCGGGTAAACATGTTCTCATTCCAAAGCAGAAAGCTTGCCTTCATAATTCAGAGCACACAGAAGCCTATAAAACAGATGCCAGGGAGAGTGGTGCATGCCTGTAATTCCAGCTACGTGGGAGTCTGAGGTAGGAGGATCCCCTGAGCCTCAGGGGATGGAGTCTGGCAGATTTTGTAAGTGGTTGAAGGGAGATTCAGATGCTAGTCCTGGTGAGGTGAGAGAAGAGGCAGCGGAGATGTTTAAGATAAAGTGATGATTTTTAACCAGAAAATAGATGTTTTCTGTAAACTCAACAGTAGACTCTCACATTTGGCTGGGCATCACAGCAAGACTCCATCTCTTAAAGAAACCCCCAAAAAATGCAGCTAATATTATTTCAAATTCTACAAGTATTTTCTTTGAATTAAAGTAAATTAGGAGCTTATAAGAAAAACTTTAAAATGGAAAAGGAAATGATAGTGATAAGATTACTTAAGAGGTATGAAACAAAAAGATAATGAGCTGCTACAAAAAGACTCATTTCAGTAAAATCAGAATCTGTAATTTAAAAAAAAAATTTTTTTTTCCTTTTTGAAACACTCGCTCACTCTGTCCCCCAGGCTGGAGTTCTGTGGTGCAATCTTGGCTCACTGCAACCTCTGCCTCCCAGGTTCGAGCCATTCTCCTGCCTCAGACTCCTGAGTAGCTGGGACTACAGGCGTGCACCACTAGTCTTGGCTAATTTTTGTATTTTTAGTAAAGACGGGGTTTCACCATGTTGGCCAGGCTGGTGTCAAACTCCTGACCTCAAGTGATCCACCCGCCTTGGCCTCCCAAATGCTGGGATTACAGGTGTGAGCCACCGCACCGGCCTGTATCTTTAGGTATGCATAGGATAGACGTGCAACCAACAACTTGGCATGCACTTTTCTTAAAGAAGAAACTAATTGTCACTGAACATCTCTACTATGTTCTAGATACTCACTACACTAGAAAGGTTCACACTAAATTACAATTTAAGTCATAACAAAAATAAGATGATGTCTCAAAAAACTGAAAAGTCCTAGAGGATGCTGACGGAATAAAACCAAGAATATAAATTAATTTACATATACCTACTTTCAATAGGTGGCTTTGGTCCGCTGACTAAAGCTTCCGTGATCTGAGAGGCAACTGAGCTGTCAAATCCAGAATTAGAAGAATCCGGGTCTGGGTCACTGAGAATACTGGGGAAGCTCGCTTTGCTTTGTGTTGGCAGTTCAGATTGGCGTTCTGGAAAAGGTTAAAATAGGAGATGTTTTAAAATTATGGACATCATGAGGAGACTGAAAAGCTACCGACTGAGGTAAGCTATCTGTAACACAGAAAAACAAAGAGCCAGATTCAGAGAGAGAGAAAGAGTATGTGTGTGTGTCTGTACGTACAGCAGGTCCTCACTTAACGTCGTTGAAAGATTCTTGGCATCTGCAACTAAGTGAAACGACATATAACAATTATTTTCATCAATGTTATAATAAAACAAAGTTGATGAAACAGTGTTATTCAAGGACCTGATCTACATCACTTCACTTAAATCCGCAGTTTCCAACAACCTGTCAGTGATGTTGAGGACTTACTGTACATAAATTTTTAAATTAATTGAAAAAAAAAAAAACCCAACAGGAAAAAATGAACTAATAACTTTAATAAGGATTTTATTTAAAAAGCTTGAATGGCCAAAAAAATCTGAAAAGATGTTTAATCCCATTAGGAACTAGGGAAAATCCAGTTAAAACACAAGATACTATAACATACCCACCAGATTGGCAAAAATGTATAAACTTGACATTATCAAATGCGGAAGAGGATGTAAGGTAACTTGCACACTGTTACAGGAATGAAAAATGGCACAGCAACTTTGGAAAACAATTTGACGTTTCCTTATAAAGTTTTACATGTGCATCTCTTTCCATCTAGGAGACACACTTTCACACGCACCCCAGAATAAGGTGCAAGAATGTTCACAGCAGTATTATGTCCATCAGTGGCAGAATGGATACAGAACTTGGTATTCCACAGTGTGAAGGTACCACAGCAGCAATGAAGAGCAGCCACTGCAGTTACACACCATCAGCATGGACTCATCTCTCACCCCCCAACAGAAGAAAAGCACAAAAGAAGAAATGCAGTACAATTCCACATATATGAAGTTCAAAGGCATGCAACGTGAAACTATGGGCAGGCACAGGAGGGAAGCAAATTGAGGATGATTATCATAAAAATCAGGTTAGTGATGAGGCAGCCACCTGGAGAAACACCCAGGGAGCCTCTTGGCCCTGAAAATATTCTCTTTCTTAACTTGGATGGCAGGTTGCTCCAGGTTCACTTAATTATAATTCCTTTAAAAAGTGAATGCATGTTTTATTTCAGATTGTATAATTTTAGAAACACCTGGCTAAATTCCTGAGTAAAGAACTATACAAATCAGTAGAAGACCATCGACCCAATGGAAAAATGGCCAGACATATGAAAAGATGCCTTAGACATAGAGCATCTTTTCTCATTCATGTATTAAGAGAAATACTCACTAAAATTATCCTGTAATGCCATTTTAAAAAATATCAGATTGTTGAAGTACAAAAAGTTAGATAACATACTATCAACCAAAATGTAAAAACTGGCCAGTTGCGTGGTAAACTAGTGATCGGTGTTTGTCAGGAATAAATCATAAAGAAAAACAAAACCTCTGAAATGAATACTGTCATTGTTGGGGTAAAACTTCACCCCCTGTAGTCACTTATGTTTAACTTGTCTGCTTGTTTTTTTAAAGTTAAGAAAACACAAACTGCATCATCCAAAAATACACCTGTGGTCCACGGATGCCACTGTAAGACACCTGAATTTTAGGCCTCCAGAGAGACGGTCTGGGTGGCTGGCCCCAGAGTGGAGAGGCATGCTTGCTTTTTCTTTCCACTTGTGAAGAGGAATGGATTCGGACATCTGCCAGCTGGGGAGAGAACGGCAAGCAGCAAGCTTAGCCACTCGGGCAGACTTCTCAGCCCTTACTCTAGGCGTGTGATCCTTCCTCCACGTGATATACTTCACAACTTTCTCACGTCTGGCTCAAGACATCCCAAGTGAAAAGGAAGGTGAGATGTGATTCTCACTTTATTATGATAAATACTGTTTAAATAGTATAAATATTATTATAAATACTAAGCTAGAACCATCAGAATATATCACTTCTGTATCCAGTTTTCAAAGTATCTTCGGTGTTTGTCAGGAATAAATAAAAATAATCATTTTATTTCTATTAAATTATATCTGACACTAGTGGCTAATAAGTACTTTTGTACTTATTAGTACAACCTTAAAAAGTCTTAAAAAGATTTCTTTTGGTTTCAGAAAATAACCTTTGTTACATTGTTCTTGTCTCTGCTTTTCTGACAGGGTCTCACTCTGCTGCCCAGGCTGGAGTGCAGTGGTGCAATCACAGCTCAGTGCAGCCTTGACCTCCCAGGATCAAGTGATCCTCTTATGTCAGCCTCCCAGGTAGCTGGGACCACAGATGCACACACCACCACACCCAACTAATTTTTTTAAATTACTTTTGTAGAAACAGGGTCCCCCTGTGTTGCCCCGGCTGGTTTTAAACTCCTGGGCTCAAGTGACTCTCATGCCTCGGCCTCCCAAACTGCTGGGATTACAGGTATGCACCACTGTGCCTGGCCCCATTGTTGTATTGTTAATACCCAATAGTTTAAAGGTTAACAGTGTTCCAAAGGAAAAGCTGTTTATTGCAACATGTCACCTTATATCAGAAGCCAAATGTCACAGGTCTATGAAGTCTAAGAGGATGATGGGGCATTGTCAAAATTAATACTTCAGCTTACTTAATGACAAAGTCAAGCATTCACAAACCCAGCTACATATTACAATTTCCCTATTGAGCTGCTCTCAAGTGACGAATGCTTATAGCAGGCAAGCCCAAAGTGCCTCCTCTACTCCTTCAGAACTCAGAGACCTTCTCTCTCACCACCAGTTCTCCTTCTCCTATTATTTTCTGTCAGAACACACTGTTTACTTCAAGAGCACTCATTCATTTGCTTACATGTTTAACACAGAATGTGCCAGAACAATCCTGAACAAGAACAAAGTTGAAAGTTTCATACCTCCCAATTTCAAAACTTAGTACAAAACTACAGTAATCAAAACAGTGTGGTACTGGCAGAAAGACAGACATATAGACAAATGGAATGGAATAGAAAGCCCAGAAATAAATCCTGGCATATACGGGCAAATGATTTTCAACAAGGATGCCAAGAGTACATTGGGTTTGGCTATTGAGGGTCCCTTGAGACAGGTCTCACACTGTCATGCAGGCTGGAGTGCAGTGGCGCAATCACAGCTCACTGCAATCTCCCAGGCTCAAGTGATCCTCTCACTTAGGCCTCCCAAGCAGTTGAGACCACAGGCATGCACCACCACGCCCAGCTAAGTTTTTAATTATTTGTAGAGACAAAGTCTCCCTGTGTTGCCCAGGCTAGTCTTGAACTCCTGCCCTCAAATGATCCTCCCACTTCAGCCTCTCCCAAAGACTACAGGCATGAGCTACTACGCCAGCCTTTCTTCAGTTCAAAGACGGATTTTTCCTTTTTTTTGAGACAGAGTCTCGCTCTGTCACCCAGGCTGAAGTGCAGTGGTGCAATCTCGGCTCACTGCAACCTCCGCCTCCCAGGTTCAAGTGATTCTTGTGCCTCAACCTCCCAATTACAGGTGTGAGCCACTGTGACTGGCCGGATTTTTCTATTTCTGCAAAAAACACTGTTGGAATTTTGACAGGAATTGCACCAAATCTGCTGATTGTTTTGGATAGTATTGACATTTTAACAAATATTAAGTCTTCCAATCAGAACTTAAAAAAAAACACTAAATTTTATCCAGCTTTCTTCTAAATCAGGAAAAGCAATCAACTCAAGTGAAGACTACAAATGAATGTACAAGCTATTAGCATCCGAAAATAAAGATTTCCATTTATTTATTTATTTAGAGATGGAGTCTTGCTGTAGCCTAGGCTGGAGTGCAGTGGTGCATTCTTGGCTCACTGCAACCTCCACCTCCCAGGTTCAAGCAATTCTCCTGCCTCAGCCTCCCGAGTAGCTGGGATTACAGGTGTGCACCACCACACACGGCTAATTTTTTGTATATTTAGTAGAGACAGGGTTTTACCATGCTGGCCAGGCTAGTCTTGAACTCCTGACCTCAAATAATCCGCCCGCCTCGGTCTCCCAAAGTGCTGGGATTACAGGTGTGAGCCACCGTGCCCAGCCAAGACTTCCATTTAAGATTCAGTACTAAAACTACTTTTTAAAACGGATGATACTAACCTTTTAGCAGTTACAAAAACCATCATTTTAGTCGAGTCCTCAACAAGAGAGTCCTAATATTACCACACAGGAATGCCCAAACCATTGATTCCTCCTTACCGGCCAAGGCTAACTGAAGCCCACTAATGTCCACAGACTGGCCCATGTTTCCAACGTCCATCAGCGCAATCTGGCGAGGCGTCTTTTTGAAGAGTTCCCGTGGGGGTGCCAGCATCAGCTGGGAAAGAAAAAACTTTTCTGGTGGAGTTATAGGAGGTAAAAATCCTGCAAACAAAAATGTATAACAATTTCTCCAATGGTTACTTTTAAAAATCAACTTGAATCTGGTAAAATCAGTACTTGCTACTTGCCACTTCAAGCCATATATTTTTAAGAACTAAATTATAATTAAGTTTCAGTCAACCAAATATATACATTTATGAACTATGTAATTAAATATGTCATTTGAAATTCAATGATCTGTGGCCCTACCAATGAAACTTAAGGTTTTTGTACCTGTTAATTTTAAGAGTTAAAGGAAGATGAAAAAACATGAAACGTGGCTTAGCAGTGAAAGACAGGTTTTCTTTAGTTAAAACATCGGCCAGGAGTGCCTCTCAGATTTTCACTGAAGAAAATCTGTCTTTGACTGCCATGCTGCATTTCGTGGTTTTCTCTTTTTTTTTTTTTCTTTTTTGTGATGAAGTCTCACTCTTATCCCCCAGGCTGGAGTGCAGTAGCATGATCTCGGCTCACTGCAACCTCCGGGTTCAAGTGATTCTCCTGCCTCAGCCTCCCAACTAGCTGGGATTACGGGCACCCGCCACCACGCCCAGCTAATTTTTGTCTTTTTAGTAGAGACACGGTTTCACCATGTTGGCCAGGCTGGTCTCGAACTCCTGACCTCAGGTGATCCACCTGCCTTGGCTTCCCAAAGTGCTGGGATTATAGGTGTGAGTCACCGCACCCCACCTGGTGTTTCTTTCCTCTTTACCTCTTACATTAATAACTTTTCTTTTTTTTTTTTTTTTGAGACAGAGTCTCGCTCTGTCACCCAGGCTGGAGTACAGTGGTGCGATCTCGGCTCACTGCAAGCCTCGCCTCCTGGGTTCACGCCCTTCTCCTGCCTCAGCCTCCCGAGTAGCTGGGACTGAAGGTGCCCGCCACCACACCCAGCTAATTTTTTGTATTTTTAAGTAGAGACACGGTTTCACCGTGTTAGTCAGGATGGTCTCGATTTGCTGACCTCGTGATCCGCCCGCCTCGGCCTCCCAAAGTGCTGGGATTACAGGTATGAGCCACCGCGCCTGGCCCAATAACTTCATTTTCTAAAGTGCCTCAATTCCTGCAAAGGCTAAAGCTTATATATGTAAACAAAAACAGACAACACTACAGTGCTCAGACATGCTTTTCTTTCTTCTCTGTTTCCACTGTGTAAAGTGGAATAAATAGAAGAGCAACCAGTAGCAATCCAAATACACTACCTGATTCAACACACAATGCAGTTTACAAATTCCCGCAAGGCTGAATCTTCCTTCCCTTTTGTCCCATGTTCGATTGCTCATCAAGCCTCATCTCTCCCACTGCAGCAATGTCAACAGGCTGCATTCCCTCAGCTCTAGTCCCCACTCCTCTCTTGCCTGGAGTACTCTTGCCCCCTCTACTGACTTCCCCAGCTCCCAGTTTTGACCCCTGCCCACTCACCACCCATAGCCCACACTTCCTCTTACCATTTAGTTATATCTCTAGAGTGCAGATCTGATCACATTACTTAACCTGTTTACACAGAATTAAACCCAGATTTTTATACCGTTACAAGACCCTTCATAATATGGTCCCAACGCACCTTCCTAATCTCACTTCTTGACTTTCTGTCCCATCCATGTACCCTACACCCCAGTTGCACAAAATCCCTCAACTTCTACACCCAGTTCCTTCTTTTGCTTTGAGGCAGTCTCACTCTGTTGCCCAGGCTGGAGTGCAGTGGTGCGATCTCAGCTCACTGCAGCCTCCGACTCCCAGGTTCAAGCAATTCTCCTGCCTCAGACTCCTCAGTAGCTGGGATTACAGGAGTGCACCATCATGCTGGGCTGATTTTTGTATTTTTGGTAGAGATGGGGTTTCATCATGTTGGCCAGGCTGGTTTTGAACTCCTGGCCTCAAGTGATCTGCCTGCCTCGGCCTCCCGAAGTGCTAGGATTGCAGGCATGAGCCACCGCACACGGCTTTACACCCGGTTCTTTAGTAATACCTGGCAGAGTCACTCCCGCCCTCGCACCTGCATCCCTAATCAATATCCAGCAAAAGTATCACTCCTTCCAAGAATCTCTCTGGCTCCACGGGTGGTCCGTCCTTCCTCCGTGCTACCCAGCATTACACAATCGCAGTCCTGCCTCTGTTCGGAGTCATCTGAAAAGCATTCTGAAGACATACCCACTAAATGTCTTACCCTAAACAGAAAACAGCAGCAGCTCTGGGAGTGGGGTGTTGGCACTGATATTTTCTCTTCTATGTTACCTACACACCATCCCTACCTCCTTTAATAATGGTAATAATAGTGGGTAACACTCACAGGTACTTTTATTCTTTGTAACAACTCTACCAGCTGGCAATTGTTACTATTTGCATTTTACAGATGAGGAATCTGAGGCACAAAACGGTTAAATATAATCCATCCATGGATTCTTTCTCTGGCCACTGCCATCCTGCCCATGGCAGATCTGTGTGGACAGTGCAGTCTACGGACTAGGTGTGGGTTTAGATTCACTGTAGATGAGAATGACATTAATAAGTCACAGTTCCTTTGCCTCACTTGTTCTTCAGAATTCAAAGGGCCCTCTGACCTAAATCCCATAGTGTCCCAATCCTCTCATACCAGCACCCCAGGGTGGTGGTTGTCTCTTTCTGTGTGTGTTTGTTTAGAAGCAGGGTCTCGCTGTCACCCTAACTCACTGCAGCCTCAAACTCCTAGGCTCAAGTGATCCTTCTGCCTCAAACTCCAGAGCAGCTGGGACTACAGGTGTGAGCCACCCCATGCCCAACAATTTTTATTTTTTATTTTTTGTAGACAGGGTCTTACTATGTTGCCCAGCATGGTTTCAAACTCCTGGCCTCAAGCAATTCCCAACTCCCAACCTCCACCACTTCGGCCTCCAGAAGCGCTGATATTACAGGCGTGAGCCACCTCGCCAGGCCTAGGTGGTGGGTTTTGACCACAAACCTGTGTTACATTCACTTTCTGGGCAGTCACAAGCTTCTTAAAAGCAGGTTAAGTACCTGTACCCTAACGGCATCTCAGCCAATACAAAAGGTTGCCCTTCTTAGACAAGGGCACTACAGGGCACCAATCAGAGATCCTGACGGGGTGCCAGGCAGGAACGCTAACTAGAAATGCGGCCCTCCTGTACCATAAAAACGAACTCCTGGTGTCACCTCAAAATCTGCTGCCTTAGCCTTGACTCACTGTATAGCAGGCCCTACCTATGCTGGTTAAGGAATGTAAGATCAAGCTGTTACCTATCTCTAGCTATGTGCTTCCTCCACTACACTGGTCCCTAAATCCTTCAGGTCCCCTTGTCACCACGCCATTTTTGTTTTCTGACTGCAAGTCTTCTCCCAAAGCAAAT
Organism: Theropithecus gelada; assembly: GCF_003255815.1. Taxonomy (NCBI): domain Eukaryota; kingdom Metazoa; phylum Chordata; class Mammalia; order Primates; family Cercopithecidae; genus Theropithecus; species Theropithecus gelada. Next base: position 15,627,296 of record NC_037681.1, read on the forward strand.
CCACATAAAGCATCCCGTTTGAGCTTAAAAACAAAAAAATGTAGCCTCGCATCCAACCTACTAGTTTGATCTCACCAATGCCACACAATGGTAAATATATTTTACATAATTTATACCATGAATGCACTTTACATAATGTTCAGTAAGTCATGCGTTTCCAATCGCGAGATCATCAATTTGGGACTTTCTATCCTCTGCCCCCATCCCTAACAGGCTAAGGCAGGCGGCTGCAAAGTCTTTAATGGTGTTTCACGTGTAATTCCGCCCACAACTTCTTCAGCTTCTTAGTACTGACTTCTACGTACTCCTTTGAGACTAAAAACCGGGGACAGATCTAGTCTTATCGTTGGTTTTAACTTCACACACCACACACGGGCTTTCGAAGAACGAACCGTATTTGAGACACTAAACATGTCAAGACCTACACTGAGCTCTATGATGTGATGGGGTGTATAGAGAAATTTTCGGTGTCACGAACTTGCAATTAAGCTACCACCTCTCCATTCTTTAGAGTTAAGGCTGGGAGGGAGTGAGGGGCGTGGGAACGCAGAGGGAGGCGGAAAAAGAGGATTATCAGTTCACACGGATAGTTAATTTCCCTTTCAGGTGAGCTCCCAGCAGCGCGGGTGGAAAGCTGCGGAATCTAACGCTATCCACACGGCACAGCCGGCTTCAGCAGGTACCTGAGAGCGGAGGGCGGTCGGGCTCCTGACCGCCGCGGGCGGGCGGCGCGGGGTTGAGCAGGTGCGCGAAGCTGGCGGCGAAGGGGTTTGCGGCCAGCGGCTCGGTGCGGTACATCTCCCAGAGCAGGTAGAGCGCCGTGAGACGCTGCGCCGCGCTGGGCAGCAGGTCCGGCTGCTGGAGCAGCATGACGAGCACCGAACCCAGGCGGAAGTGGTCGGCCTTGCTGAAGTAGTGATGGAAGGCGGTGGACAGGCCCTCGAAGGTGCTGCCGCCGCCCGCCTCCTCCGATATGATGCTGAGCAGGCTCGAGAGTTCCTTCGGGGTCAAGCTCATCCTGCCTGCGGGGCCCCCAGGGCCTCCGCTCCCGGACCCGGGGCCGCTTGCTCCGCCTCTGCCGCCGCCGGAGCCCCCGAAGCCGCTCCTGGACGCCGACCCTGCCGCTTCCCGGGACACTCTTTGCTCCGCGGCGGTGAGAAGCCGGCAAGACGCCGCGCTCGCCCCTCCGCTGGGCATCAACCTCGCTCCCCTTCCCCTCTTCCCGGCCCGAGGGGCCCTGGCGCCGGCTCGCTCCGTCCCCGCGGCCGTAAAGCGCGCTGTTACACGACAGCGTCGCAAACAAAACACGTCGGGGAAACCAGACCGCCGCGGAAAAGGACAGCGCCCAGCGAAAGCGAGGCTGATGGAGCGAAGCCAGGAAGAGGATGCGGAGACGCGGGGTAGGCGGGGCGAATTGGCAGGAAGCGGGGGCGGGGCCCGGGAAGGGAGGGGCGGTGCGAGGTCGGGCTGGCGGCGTTCAGGGCTAGGTCCGCTGAGGTTCCCCGGCAGGAGCGCCCGGGGCCCGCGTGCGTCGGCGCAACTACAAGCGAAAGCCGCACCTTGGCGGGCCCTAGGACAGTGCCTGGTGCCAGACGGTCCCAGTAAATGCTATCTACGTTATTACTTGGAAAAACGCACCTCGGATGTTAACTATTTTCTTAACATCCATAAGTATTCGTCGTAAAAATATTGTAAAGGCCGGCCGGGCGCGGTGGCGCGTGCCTGTAGTCCCAGCGCTTTGAGTGTCCTAGGCGGGAGGGTCGCTGCAGCCTGGCAGTCCCAGGCTGCAGTGAGCTGTCATCACCACTGCACTCCAGTCTGGGCGCTCTGTCTCAAACATTTTTTTTTAATACAGTAAATGAAAAAGATGCTACGCATTTCTCGTAACCACGGTTAATTTCTAGTCTCACACTCTTATTGCAGAAATGGAATCATACTGCGCTATGAGCTTTTTTGTACATGGGTTTTTTTCTCTTAACACGATTTCAAGAACATGTCTCCAGTTAATATTCATGTACAAAATTGTTTGCTGTGCCACGTTTTCCTTAGACTGCCCTAGGGTGCTTATCCTGGGCACTTAGCGGCGCATTAGAAACCCACGGGGAGGCGTTGCAAATACCTGGTCCCACCCCCAGAGATGCTGATTCAGGTATTAATAAACCCCGCCTCTTCAGGTGAGGCTGAGGTGTAGTCTGGGCTGAGAACCACCAGGTGGCATTTCCCAGACTTGCCCGTCCCTAAACCTACAGAAACGTGCATGTATTTCACCAGTGATTACCACCAGCGATTCTTAATTATCTAGTTAAGCGCCACCTCAATTCTTTTTTAAAACGTATTTTTATTTTATGTGTTTTTGGGGAGAAAGATTTTTTTTTCATCTTTTTAAAACTTGTATTTCAGTAGTTTTGGGGGTACAGGTGGTTTTTGGTTACATGGATAAGTTTTGAGTAGTGATTTCCGAGATTTTCGTGCACCCATCACCAGAGCAGTGTACACTGTACCTGTCAGGCCTCTGAGCCCAACCCTTCACATATACATCCAGATGGCCTGAAGTAACTGAAGAATCACAAAAGAAGTGAAAATGGCCGGTTCCTGCCTTAACTGATGACATTACCATGTGAAATCCCTTCTCCTGGCTCAGAAGCTCCCCCACTGAGCACCTTATGGCCCCCACCCCTGCCCGCCAGAGAACAACCCGCTTTGACTGTAATTTTCCACTACTTTTATTGCTCACACAGCTTGTTTGGTGGTCTCTTCACGGATGCGCGTGACAATATCCAAAATGTAGTTTTTTATCCCTCACGCCCGTCCCACGTATCCCCCCTCCCGCCCTTGCGGACTCCTCAAAGTCCATTATATCATTCTTATGTCTTTGCATCCTCATAGCTTAGCTCCCACTTATAAGTGAGAAGTGTAGTATTTGGTTTGCCACCTCAATTCTTAAGAAAAATTTAAGGAAGAGAAATTGCTGGGTGAACAGCTGTGATATCTACTGAATTTTAAAGGCTTCTTCAATTTACTGCTAAATTGCCCTTCAGAAAGATCCTTTCAATTAACGTTCCTAACAGCAGCAGATATAATGTGGTAACCTGAGGAACTGATTCAAATTAGCTCAAAAGTACTCTCATTAATTTTTTATTATAGGGGCTGGACATGGTGGCTCACGCCTGTAATCCCAGCATTTTGGGAGACCGAGATGGGTGGATCACTTGAGGCCAGGAGTTTGAGACCAGCCTGGCCATGGTGAAACCATGTCTCTACTAAAAATACAAAAATAAGCTGGGCATGGCGGCTCCTGCCTGTAATCCCAGCTACTTGGGAGGATGAGGCAGAAGAATGGTTTGAACCTGGGAGGCGGAGGTTGCAGTGAGCCAAGATCTCACCACTGCACTATAGCCTGGGCGACAGAGCAAGACTGTCTCAAAAAAAAAAAAGTTATTATAATAAACTTTATTTTGTGCAAGCCATTTTACAATGGGTGGTCTGTGGGTCTATTATAGTAGTTTTCCTGCAGTGCTAATACTATTTAATAGTACTCATTATACCAATTGCCAATTATTAATGTAGTAATACTAATACTGTGTGAGTTTTTTCCAAGATGTTTCAAAAATATTTGAACAATATATTTTATCTTTAAAAAAATGACATAGGAAACCGAGGCAGGTGGATCATCTGAGGTCAGGAGTTCAAGACCAGCCTGACCAACATGGAGAAACCCGTCTCTACTAAAACTACAAAATTAGGTGGTGGGTGCCTGTAATCTCAGCTAACTGAGAGGCTGAGACAGGAGAATCGCTTAAACCCTGGACGCAGAGGTTGCAGTGAGCTGAGATCACGATGCTGCACTCCAGCCTGGGTGACAGAGACTCTGTCTCAAAAAGAAAACCGGTTTTTGAGGTGTGCCATCTGCATCGAGTGTGAATCTCTGGCAGCCCCCGCCCCAGTCTTTTATTACGCAGGCAGGTAGCTATTCTTGTGACTGATCTCCTTCCTGCTGTGCACATGCTAACATAAAAGGGAAGGTAGAGCCCCCATGGTGGGCATGCATGGCCCCAGGTTGCCCTTTCTGTCTGTGCGGCTTCTGGCATCACCCTGTGCAAGCTTCCAGCTTCCTTATTTATGTTTGCAGCTCGATCTTTCAGGCTGCTCTTTGTTAGAAAAGAAGTGATTTCTTGGGCTGCTTTTTGTTAGAAGGGAAGTTCTGCCATTCTCTCTTCCCTTCATGACCATTTCCACGTAGGATATAAGGCTCTGGCTTGCCTCCTACAGCCTCCTACAGCCCCTCATTTCCTTCCCCATATTTGGCAACCGGACCAGCATCCCGGATGACATAAACTATGCCATTGGTGGTTAGAAGGCTTGGGACATTTCTCTCTTTGCCAGCCTCAGTTTAACCCAGGAGGCAAAGATTATTTTCCTTATTATCTCTTCTGCATAGGATCTGCACTCAGAACTATTGAACTTCTCCATTTGGACTGCCACTCATACCTATGGGAAAGGGTAATATAATAGATCGTTGGCTAAACAACAGGGAACCCTATTCATATGCTGGAAAATGGGGACAAAAGGCTTTGGTATATAAAACATTATTTCTACCTTGGTCTAAAATCTCACTGCCACCTACCTTAAAGCTATTATGCTTAATTGCTACTTTTAGAGAATTTATTCTATTAGGACAATTCCAAGCTCAAAAATATGCTAACTGGTGCCTTGTTAGCCACACAGAATTGTACCCAAAAACTTTCCAGAGCAACTCACTATACAATTAAATTTTCTTTAGGTGTCCACGCTGCCCCTAAGTCATGCCTGAAGCAGCCCTGAGAAATATCGCCCCACCCCAATAACCCCCAGGAAAAGCTTATATTTTCTTTATGTTTTCTTATAATCTTATTATATTTACTTATATTTTATAAGTAAAAAGACAGGAATGTCAGGCCTCTGAGCTGAAGCTCAGCCATTGTAACCCCTGTGACCTGCACATATATGTCGAGACGGCCTGCAGGAGCCAAGAAGTCTGGAGCAGCCAAAAAACCACAAAAGAAGTGAACAGCCATTTCCTGCCTTGACTAATTAATCCACCTTACGACATTCTACCATTATGACTTGATCTCCTGCCCTGCCCCAACTGATGAATCGACCTTGTGACATTCTTCTTCTGAACAATGAGTCTTATGATCTCTCCACCATTGCACCTTGTGACCCCTCCTCTGCTGACAATAGATATCCACCTTTAACTGTAACTTTCCACTGCCTACCCAAGCCTCATAAAGCTGCCCCTCTCTTGTCACCCTTCGCTGACTCTCCTCTCGGACTCAGCCCGCTTACACCCAAGTGAATAAACAGCCTTGTTGCTCACACAAAGCCTGTTTAGGTGGTCTTCTATAAGAACATGCGTGACACTAAGCAATTCTAGAAGTGTGAGACCCCTAGGGTTAAACGTGAATGGGAGGAAACTTGAAGTTTCTTCCAAAAGTTGTATTTATTTTTCTGTTTTTTCTGAATGCAATGGAAACTGCAACCTGACTTTTCACAGGCCCCAGGTCATCCCCTTGCATGAGTTCAATCACTGGATCTTGCTTTTCAAAATTAAATCATTGGATCTGGAGCAAAAAATACAGGCCCCTCAACCTTTTTCCTTAAATTATAACTGAAGCAAAACTGCTACTGCTATTAATTGTAATGATCACTCCTTTTTCCCCCCACAACTGTCCTCAAAGCATCTACTGGCCCTGCCTTTGCACACTGCCATCTACATTCTCATTGCCGCATTTCTCAACTAACCCTCCCCATCATGTCCTTTTCTAAAGAGCCAAGCTGGGCCCAGTGGCTCACGCCTGTAATTCCAGCACTTTGGGAGGCCGAGGTGGGTGGGTCACCTGAGGTCAGGAGTTCGAGACCAGCCTGGCCAATGTGGTGAAACCTGATTGCTACTAAAAAATACAAAAAATTAGCTGAGCGTAGTGGTGGGCACCTGTAATTTCAGCTACTCGGGAGGCTGAGGCAGGAGAATCGCTTGAACCCAGGAGTTGGAGGTTACAATGAGCCAAGATGGTGCCATTGCACTCCAGCCTGGGCAACAAGAGCAAAACTCCATCTCAAAAATAAATAAATACCACTCTGGCCAACATGGCAAAACCCCATCTCTACTAAAAATACAAAAATTAGCTGAGTGTGGTGGCACATGCCTGTAATCCCAGCTACTCAGGGGGCTGTGGCAGGAGAATCGCTTGAACCTGGGAGGCGGAGGTTGCAGTGAGCCAAGATCACACCACTGCACTCCAGCCTGGGTGACAGAGCAAGACTCCGTCTCAAAAATAAAATAAAAAAATAAAAATCCAGTAAAGGCTTCTAAATAACCTTTAACTGGTAACAAATCACTTGGTTTGGAGGTGACTAACAATAGTAAAAGTTCAGACCTCCCGACTGAGCTCAATTCCAAAAGATTGTTCTAGAATACCCTGCTGTTAAAAAGGGAGACAAAAATATTCCCTCAGCAGCATAAATAAGATACTGTCAGCCTGGGCAAGACCCCCATCTCTACAAAAAAATTTAAAAATGTAAAAACCACAAAATACTGTGCAAGCATCCCATTCTTATCTCATTCAAATCCTACCCATATTTTCTCACTGTGAAGCAGAGGCTTGGCAACTTATAACTTCTCTCCAATAATCCACAGAGATGCTGATTCGAATGTCAATTGAGGTTAATTTTATGAAATACAAGAGGAGAGTTTTCCACAAAACGTGGGCTTTGCAGTCAGGCAGACCTAGGTTCAGATTCTAATTCTACCATTTATTAGCTATGTATCTTCAGGAACTTTGAATAAGCTCTCTGAGCCTTAGTTTCCTCATTTCTAAAATGAAAAGTAAAATCTTCATGTTCTGCAGGATTGGTCAATCACTAAAAAAAACGAACAAAAAAAAATCTCGCTCATGGAATCATCATAAAAATTAAGCAAGATACATAAGTAGAGTTGTACACATAGTGGGCACTCAGGGAATGTTATTTTCCATTTCCTCTTAGACGTTCTGTGGCAGGCCAGGTCTCGCTAATGCAGGCCTCCAAAACAACTGTTTCAGGACTGACTGGTTAAGTTAAATTTTGTTTTTTGTTTTTTGTTTTTTGTTTTTTTGAGACGGAATCTCGCTTTGTCACCAGGCTGGAGTACAGTGGCACAATCTTGGCTCACTGCAACCTCCACCTCCCGGGTTCATGCAATTCTCCTGCCTCAGCCTCCCAAGTAGCTGGGACTATAGGCATGCGCCACCACACCTAGCTAATTTTTGTATTTTTAGTAGAGATGGGGTTTCACCATGTTGGCCAGGATGCTCTCGATCTCTTGACCTTCTGAACCACCCACCTTGGCCTCCCAAAGTGCTGGGATTATAGACATGAGCCACTATGCTGGCCCAGAACTAGACATTTTCAAGATGGCAGCTCCATCTTCCCTTCTCTTCCAGCCACGTGTACTTTAAAGGGGCAGACAAGACACTCATCAACTGGAAAGTTCATTTGCATAAGAAGATTAGGGTGGGGTGACGAGCCATCCCCACACACTATGTAAATATTAAAAGCTAAAAAAGCCAGTGCCCTTGTACAAAGGCTGGAATGTAACAAAAGCCCACCAAGAGTTTTGACTAGGCCTTTCCTGAGTCTTAAAGCATGACAAAATAACCAAGGAATTCTTAACAGGACCCATTTAGGATTAAACGAATTTCTGGGGGGCAGTCTGAAGAAACTCCCCCAGTCCTCCACAAACAAGTTTATTGGGGGTCTGAAGGAACTCCCCAAACCTCCATGATTTAGCAGGAGACAAGATAAGGGTAATCACCCCAATACCTAGACCCATTTAGATGAACTAAATTTACTGAGGCTCCAGAGGAAGGTCTTCAGGACTCAGACCTTAGTTATAAATTAAAAGAAGTTAATCACTTACGTCATTAGATGAATGCACACTTACATGTAGACTTACAGCTTACAAGGTATATAAGCTCTAGAAAACTTTGTAATTTTGAGTTGATCTGGTGATAATTTCCAGGCATTCACCCTGTAACTGGTTGCAGAAATAAAAACTGTCTTCCTACCCAGTTCATCTGCATCTCCTTATTGGGTCACAAGAAATAGCACCCTGACCCTCGGTTTGGTCCAGGAATGATTTGAACAGGTTTAACTAGCACTCTAAACCATTAAGTATGTTTTTTTGTTTTTCTTTTTTTGAGACAGTCTTGCTCTGTCACCCAGGCTGGAGTGTAGGGGTACCATCTCAGCTCACTGCAACCTCCGCTTTCCAGGTTCAAGCAATTCTCCTGCCTCAGCCTCCCAAGTAGCTGGGATTACAGATATGCACCACCACGCCTGGCTAATTTTTGTATTTTTAGTATAAGAGATGGGGTTTCACCGTATTGGCCAGGTGATTCACCTGCCTTGGCCTCCAAAAGTGCCAGGATTACAGACGTGATCCTGTACACCCAGCCTTAAACAGTTAAGTATGTATCAATCCTTTGTATTAAATATCTTAATGGTAAAATGTTAAAATATTAATGTGAATAACAGCTGGCATTAAATATTGAAATTCACAGGAGAACTCCTTAATCATTTTAATTAACATCTGTTTATTTAATTTGTGCCATGTGATAAAATAGCTTTTTATGAAACAGCATTTTTTCTTTTTTTTTTCTTTTTTTCAGACGGAGTCTCACTCTGTCACCCAGGCTAGAGTGCAGTGGCGTCAGCTCACTGCAGCCTCCACCGCCCAGGTTTAAGCAATTCTCCTGCCTCAGCCTTCTGAGTAGCTGAGACTATAGGCGTGCACCATCATGGATATTGCAGGATCTGGCCAGCAGCCTGCAATGCAACGGTGCTCTTTCTTTGTTCCCAGGTGGATTGGCAGGTTGAGAAATAATAGACACATACAAGATAGTGAAAGCTGGGTCCAGGGGTGTCACCGCCTTCTGGTCCTGCAATGCCGCCAATGCACTGGCATTTATTATTAAGTTTAGTGAGGGTGGGGGTAGGTTAGTGAGGGATTTAGGGTAGTTTGATTATGAGGTGAATGGTCACATGGGAATGAAGTAATTCTTTAACATAACATCTGTATACAGAAGTACAGTATACAGAGATAAGAATTTACAAGATACTACACGCATCCGTAATTTCTAACAGAGCCTTAAAACAGAAACACAGTCTTTCCATAACCTACGATTAGCAAGATATTAATCAGCAGGAACAGTTGCAGCAAAAGCTGGTTACAAACAATGCATAGAAATAGGACGTGAAGATAGACAACTGGTTAGACCAGAAATTCTCAGAAGGGAGTATGCCTTAACCCTAAAGAGGCCTAGAAGAGCCGTGGCAAGATGAGGGCATTTACAGCCCTATCTTATCCATACCATCCGAACAGGAGCCCCTCATGCGTCCATTTATAGGTTCTCCACAAGGGTTGCATTCCATTCCCAGAGCTATGAACATCTGCTTTTCTGGGATAGGAATCTTGGTGATGTGAAACCTCCCTGACTGCACGTCCGTTCATAGACTCTCTACAGGGGGAAACACATCACGTGCTGTTGGCTCATTCTGGCAGTCCAACCTGGCATTGTCTTTACACAATCCTGCATGCAATTTTGTATTTACAATAATCAGGAGTATTTCATCTTTTATTCCGTAGTAATAGTTTCAGGGGGTCTCCCTACATCTCCCCCTTTTCTTTGATTTAAATGAACCATAGCAATCATAGCTTGGCACTGATCATGATTGGATTGAACTAGCACTCTAGTTCTCCAATTTTACACATGAACGATAAACCAATATCACAAATTATACACAGAACAAAATTAACGATAGTGGATCCTCCCAGAGATTTTACCCATTGAATGGGGTTGAGATTAGATAACCCCTCAGATATACCGTCTAAAACTTCAGCACTGGGTAAAGAGTTAAGTGTGCTTGAGAGGCCTCAAAAATCTCTTCTTTTAGCTTGTTTATGTCTAAACTTAAATTATCTTCACTTCCTTGTAAATGGAGTTTTACTGATTCCCAATTGTGAACAGACTGATTATATTGGAACGGAGTTATACAAAAATCAGAAGTATTCCAATCACATTGCATTTATAATCTATGTTCGAAACTCATAATTCTATCTCCCATCCATATAACAGTTTGTCTTAGATCATTAATTTGATTGGCAAATTTTTGATCAATACCTGACTGAGAATTCCACGTCGGAGTAGAATCTTTTTTTGCCATTTATCCACAAAATGAACAGTTTGAATAGATTGATGTCATGCAACTCCAGCAGTAGCAGCAGTCACAGTAACAGCAATCAAGCCCATTATTAATGCAATTAATGTAAAAATAAATCGTTTACTCCTTTTAAGAATTTTTTTTTTGTAAAATATGGTTAATAACAGGGATAGAAGTGGAAGATTCTCAAGGCCTGAGCCAAATACCTTCTCTGGCTCTGACTATTAAAATACTATGATATTGATTAAAGGATGAGTCAATACAAGTATACAAGTAACAATTAACACATGTAATTATGTTGGTTTTTGAACTAACATGCATCTTTCCTAATAATAACATATATGATGGTTTAACACAACTTTTAAGTGGCATAGTTTTATTGGAGTCCATATAGATAGTATATATATTTTGGGATGATACTCTTTTGTGAAATATGGGGTGGGGGCAATAGGTTGTATGAGAGGTGCTGGGGGGACATTAGCAACGGGAGGGCATGTAAGTCAGCATAATCTTTACTGTCCCATCTTTGAATTGACCTTTTGACGATTGCCAAAGTGATATTTTTGGCTGTGTGGAAATAGTAGTGTAAATCAATCTGTTGTCTTAGTTTTCCAGGTGACAAGGTGGATTTATAACACTTTCTGCAGCCCAAACTGTCATACCAGTCATAGCTATGGTTAATCTCCATAATTCTGAATGTTCAGGTCCTAAGTGGAGAAAAACGAGCCTTGGCTTTGGAGGGGCAACCCCTGCCCCTTTCCACTTAAAAGGAAAAAAGGAGTTAAATCTACAATATAATAGGGGAGGGTTGTCACTGCTTTTTTGATAAGTAATATCATAGAGAAAATGTTGACAATCTCTGTGACCTTGAGAGCAATCATTAGTAATATGACCTCTGGGAGCCCAATCAGCAATGGCGTAGTGAGAAGAATTAAATAGCACAGTTCCTTCTGGACTAACACAATCCTTCCACATTAATTTGTCAGCATTTGAAGACAAGTTGAGAGGACACACAGGTCCTAAAGGCTTATACTGGGATGTGTGAATATAATCAGTGATTCCTGTTTTGATCTGCCTTAGAGGTTTTAATGAGAGCTCTGATACCAAGTGTCCTAAAGGAGGGACAGAGTGAACAGATGGTAGTGTGACTGCCCAAGTTTGAATATCTAATGAGAGACATCCACTGGTGGGTCCCAGGCACAAAGGTGGATACCTAAAACCTACAGTGATATTGAAAAGGGTTCCTTCTTCTGAAGGTTGGGAAGGACAATGATCATCTACAGAACCAGGCATCCAAATACTATCATTAACATAGACCTCGACAGGAGTACCCATCCGTGTCATGGCTCGAATAAGAGGAGGAAAAGGAATATAGGCCCAATATGTATAGTTTTTAACAGTCTGTGGAGTGACAGAGGGTAGAAGGATCAGTGTCATCAGGAGGAGGCAGAGATTGAGCTGGATCTGGATCGCTGGAGACAAGTTGTTCAGGATGGCTGACTGGATTGTCTGTTGTAAAGGAGTTAGCGTGGTTATTTTCTCTTTTTTTTTTTTTTTTTTTTTTTTTTGATGGTTGGATGTGTTAGTTGTTTTTTGCTGCAGGGTTTTCTTCAGCAAATTTCTCCATCTCATTGTCACATGCATCTTCAGGACACAATTTCAGGTGTCTAGCAGGAATCCAAACAGGCTCACCTGGGGAAACACAAGCATAGCCTCTTCCCCACGTTAAAATAGAAACTTTTGACCATATATTAGATTGAACATCTTTCCACCATACTTCCCTTCTTGGTTTACTGTGAGATGGTTACCAGAGAAATGTTTTTCAGCAGCAGTAACATAACTAGATTTAGGAATATTATGAAAATTTAACGTGAGCAATTCCAAGTTTAGTTGTATGTGAGGGGTAGACAATTCCTTAGCCCCTCTTTTTGTTTAAGTAATTGTAATTTTAAAGTTCTGTTACTTCTTTCTACAATAGCTTGGCCTTGTGGGTTATAAGGAATACCAGTAATATATTTAATATGCCACTGATCAAGAAAATTTTAAAAGCTTTACTACAATAGGCTGGACCATTGTCTGTTTTGAGCTCACTAGGAATTCCCATAACTGCAAAACATGAAAACGTATGTTTTTTAACGTGAGAAGTGGCTTATCCATTTTGACAGGTAGCCCAGATGAAATTGGAAAAGGTGTCAACTGTGACATGCACATAAGCTAATTTCCAAAAGAAGGAACATGAGTAATATCTATTTGCCAGATAGAATTAGGAGAAAGGCCTCGGGGATTAACTCTGGGAGATGGTGTGGGTAAGACAGGAACCTGACATTGAGAACAGTGTTGTACAATTTGTTTAGCTTGTTTCCAACTGAGAGAATATTTATGTTTAAGACCTGAGGCATTAGTATGAGTGAGTTGATGAAATTGTTCTGCAGGCCGGGCGCGGTGGCGCAAGCCTGTAATCCCAGCACTTTGGGAGGCCGAGACGGGCGGATCACAAGGTCAGGAGATCGAGACCATCCTGGCTAACACGGTGAAACCCCGTCTCTACTAAAAAATACAAAAAACTAGCCGGGCGAGGTAGCGGGCGCCTGTAGTCCCAGCTACTCTGGAGGCTGAGGCAGGAGAATGGCGTGAACCCGGGAGGCGGAGCTTGCAGTGAGCTGAGATCCGGCCACTGCACTCCAGCCTGGGCGACAGAGCGAGACTCCGTCTCAAAAAAAAAAAAAAAAAAAGAAATTGTTCTGCATCTGTAATGGCTAGAGAAAGTAGAGTATCAACTTTGTGGTTACCACTGGATAAAGGTCCCGGCAAATTAGTATGAGAATGAGTGTGAGTGATAAAAGAAAAAAAAGGGTGCTTCCGATTTCTGACAGTTTTTTGTAACAAAGAGAACAAGGAAAAAAGATTAGTGTCAGCAATATTTTTGATGGTAGCTATTTCTATTGCCTTAGTGGCATGGACTACATAAGCTGAGTCAGAGACAATATTAAGAGGCTGATCAAAATCTTGTAATGCGGAGATAAGAGCAAACAACTTGGCTTTTTGAGCAGAAGTGTGTGGAGTAGAAATGACTTTATCTTTTGGTCCTACACACCCTGCCTCTCCATTACTGGATCCGTTGGTAAAAATGGTAACAGCTGCCTCTAGTGGTGATGAACGAGTAAGTTTTGGTAGACTCCAGGAAGTATTTCGTAGAAATTGAAAGAATTTTGACTTACGCAAATGATTATTGATAGTGCCAATGAAGTCAGCCAGATTAGTCTGCCAGCACAAGGATGTAGAAAAGGCATTTTTATTTTTATTTTTTTTTTTTTTGAGACGGAGTCTCGCTCTGTAGCCCAGGCTGGAGTGCAGTGGCCGGATCTCAGCTCACTGCAAGCTCCGCCTCCCGGGTTCACGCCATTCTCCAGCCTCAGCCTCCCGAGTAGCTGGGACTACAGGCGCCCGCCACCTCGCCCGGCTATTTTTTGTATTTCTTAGTAGAGACGGGGTTTCACCATGTTAGCCAGGATGGTCTCGATCTCCTGACCTCGTGATCCGCCCATCTCGGCCTCCCAAAGTGCTGGGATTACAGGCTTGAGCCACCGCGCCCGGCCGAAAAGGCATTTTTAACTTCATTTTTTGACAAAGAGACCACAATAATGTTTGAATCAAAGCTGGCAATTTTAGTGATACGTTAACTTCCTAACCCAATTAAAGTGGCCATTTGATCAAGATATATTGAAAGAGTTTTAGAGACTGAATTAGGAAGAAATACCCATTGAACTAGAGAATCACTTTGTACTATAAGTACTGTAGGAAAGTGGATGGAAGGAAAAACTAAAAATTGTAAAAGCAAATTTGGGTCAATACGAGAGACTTGTGCCTCTCTCACTCTTTGTTCTACAAAAGACAACTCTTGTTTTGCTGGTTCAGATAGGGAGCGAGGACTGTTTAAATCTGTATCTCCCGATAAAGTAGCAATTAGATGAGATAATGCGTGAGTAGTGACGCCTAGGGTTGGTCTGAGATAATTGATGTCACCTAGTAATTTTTCAAAATCATTTAAGGTGTTTAAATTGTCAGTACAAAGTTGGACTTTTGGGGGCTTAATGGAGCGAGCTTCTAGCTGCATTCCTAAGTACAGAAAAGGAGTGGCTTGTTGAATTTTATCAGGAGCGATGTGGAGTCCTGCATTGGCAACAGCTAATTTTAAAGAGGTAAAACGGGCCAGGCGCAATGGCTCAAGCCTGTAATCCCAGCACTTTGGGAGGCCGAGACGGGCGGATCACGAGGTCAGGAGATCAAGACCATCCTGGCTAACACGGTGAAACCCCGTCTCTACTGAAAAATACAAAAAACTAGCCAGGCGAGGTGGTGGGCGCCTGTAGTCCCAGCTACTCGGGAGGCTGAGGCAGGAGAATGACGTGAACCCGGGAGACGGAGCTTGCAGTGAGCCGAGATGGGGCCACTGCACTCCAGCCTGGGCGACAGAGCGAGACTCCGTCTCAAATAAATAAATAAATAAATAAATAAATAAATAAATATAAAGAGGTAAAACATTGAATTAATTCATCTTTAGTGGGAGCAGCAATCAGTATATCATCCATATAATGAAGAATGTAATTATTTTTAAAAGTCTGTCAGATGGGTTGTAACACAGTACCGATAAACAACTTACAAATAGTAAGACTGTTAATTATTCCTTGAGATAAAACTTTCCATTGATATCTAGCTGTGGAAACTGAATTGTTAATGGAAGGTATAGTGAAAGCAAATTTATCACCGTCTGACTTGTCTAAAGGAATATGAAAAAAGCAGTCCTTAAAGTCAATGATAATTAAAGGCCATTCCTTAGGAATCATGGAGAGGGAGGGCATACCAGGTTGTAATGCCCCCATAGGTTTCTTTTTTTTTTTTTTTTTTTTTTGAGACGGAGTCTCGCTCTGTCGCCCAGGCTAGAGTGCAGTGGCCTGATCTCAGCTCACTGCAAGCTCCGCCTCCCGGGTTTACGCCATTCTCCTGCCTCAGCCTCCCGAGTAGCTGGGACTACAAGCGCCCACCACCTCGCCTGGCTAGTTTTTTTGTATTTTTTAGTAGAGACGGGGTTTCACCGCATTAGCCAGGATGGTCTCGATCTCCTGACCTCGTGATCCGCCCGTCTCGGCCTCCCAAAGTGCTGGGATTACAGGCTTGAGCCACCGCGCCCGGCCCCCCATAGGTTTCA
This sequence comes from Theropithecus gelada, assembly GCF_003255815.1. NCBI lineage: Eukaryota > Metazoa > Chordata > Mammalia > Primates > Cercopithecidae > Theropithecus > Theropithecus gelada. The sequence continues at coordinate 15,642,741 of NC_037681.1, forward strand.
TAACTGCATTAACAGCTCTTAAGTCTGTTACCATCCTCCATTTTCCTGACTTTTTTTGTACAACAAATACAGGCGAGTTCCATGGAGACAAGGAGGGCTCAATAGTGTTTGCTTGTAGTAAATCATTAACAATTTCAATTAAAGCCTCCAACTTGTGTTTGGAAAGTGGCCACTGCTGTACCCAAACAGGTGACTCACACATCTATTGTGCAGGGGCAGAGGAAGAGAAGGAGAGTGAGGGTGCTGGGACGTGGACTGGGGGAAAGCAGGATTCCAAACCTCTGGAAGAAGGGGTCCTGGAGTGTCGAAAGAAGTAGTAGGCTTAGAAGAGGGGAGAGGTCCAAAAGGATGACAGGAACAAGAAACAGGCCATTCAGATGAATGCCACACATCCTCCTCTGGCAGAGGAGGCAATGGCTTAGTAGAAGAAGAGTTAACATATACAGGTTCCAAGATAGGAGGCGGAGGGAGGGGATCATCACTAGGTTCCTCCTCTTGGGGAGAAAACAAGGAGAGATTGAATTCCTCCTCATCATCAGAAGGAGGAATAGTAGGGGGGGTCAGCTACCCAAGGTAAAGGGAGTGGCTCACCATCTGCGTTAACTTGTGGCAGTTGAAGAGGATCAACAGACTGAAAAGGAAGTAAACCAATACGAATAAGAACCCAGTCAGCCCAAACAGAAATAGGAAGGGGTAGTTTAGTGAGGGATTTAGGTTAGTGAGGGATTGAGGGTCGTTTGATTATGAGGTGAGATGGTCACATGGGGATGAAGTAATTCTTTAACATAACATCTGTATGCAGAAATACAGTATACAGAGATAAGAATTTACAATATAGTGTGTGCATCAGTAATTTCTAACAGATCCTTAAAACAGAAACACAGTCTTTCCATAACCTGTGATTAACAAGATATTAATCAGCCGTAACAGTTGCAGTAAAAGCTGTTTACAAACAATCCATAGAAACAGGACGTGAAGCTAGACAACCAGTTAGACCAGAAATTCTCAAAAGGGAGTATGCCTTAACCCTAAAGAGGCCCAGAAGAGCCATGGCAGGATGAGGGCATCTATAGCCCTATCTTACCCATATGAACAGGAGCCCCTCATGCATCCATTTATAGGCTCTCCACAAGGGTGCATTCCATTCCCAAAGCTATGAACATCTGCTTTTCTGGGATAGGAATCTTGGTGATGTGAAACCTCGCTGACTACATGTCCGTTTATAGTCGCTCTGCAGGGGGAAGCACATCACGTGCTGTTGGCTCATTCTGGCAGTCCAACCTGGCATTGTCTTTACACAATCCTGCCTGCAATTTTGCATTTATGATAATCATGAGCATTTCATCTTTTATTCCATAGCAATAATTTCAGGGGGTCTCCCTACACATGTCAAACTAATTTTTTGTATTTTTGGTAGAGACAGGGTTTCACCATGTTGGCCAGGCTGGTCTTGAACTCCTGACCTCAAGTGATCTCACCTCAACCTCACAAAGTGCTGGGACTACAGGTGTGAGCCAGTGCACCTGGCCTGAAACAGCTTTTTTATTATTTATTTATTTATGAGACAGGGTATCCCTCTGTTGCCCAGGCTGGAGTGCAGTAGTGTAATCACAGCTCACTGTAGCCTCAATCTCCCAGGCTCAGGCAATGCTCCCACCTCAGTCTCCCAGGTAGCTGGAACTACAGGCACATACCACCATGCCTGGCTAATTCATATATGTATGTATGTATTTGTATAGAGATGGGGTTTCGCCATGATGCCCAGGGTGGTCTCAAACTCCTAGGCTCAAGCAATCCACCTCCCTTGGCCTCCTAAAATGGTTGGATTATAGGCATGAGCCACCATGCCCAGGGTTGGGGAGGCTTATAAATATTTTTCTTCCCCTCCTTCTTCTCCTTCTCCTCCTCCTTTCTCCTTCCTTCTTCCCTCTTCTTTTTCCTATTTCCACCTTTTTAAAATCTGAGACAGGGTCTTGTCACCCCAGGCTGGAGTGCAGTGGCACAATCTTGGCTCACTGCAGCCTCCACCTCCCAGGCTCAAGCAATCCTCCCTCCTCAGCCTCCTGAGTACCTGGGACTATAGACGTGCACCACCACACTGGCTAATTTTTGTACTTTTGTGTCGAGACAGGGTTTCACCATGTTTCTGTTACTGGAAAGGGGTCCTCATTCAGACCCCTCAAGAGGGTTCTTGAGTCTCTTGCAAGAAAGAATTTTAGGCAAATCCATAAAGTGAAAGCAAGTTTATTAGGAAAGTAAAGGGATAAAGAATGGCTACTCCATAGGCAGAGCAGCTCTGAGGGCTGCTGGTGTACTGTTTTTATGGTTATTTCTTGATTATATGCTAAACAAAGGGTGGATTATTCATGGGTTTTCCGGGGAAACAGGTGGGAAATTCTTAGAAGTAAGGGTTCCTCCCCTTTTTATACCTCATAGGGTAACTTCCTGATGTTGCCATGGCATCTGTAAACTGTCATGGCACTGGTGGGAGTGTATTTTAGCATGCTAATACATTATAATTAGCATATAATTGTGTCTGGAGTTGGTTCCTTCCAGTGGGTTCATGGTGTCCCTAACTTCTTGGAGCTATGGACCTTCGCGGTGAGTGTTACAGCTCTTATAGATTGCACGGAGTCAAAGAGTGAGCAGCAGCAAGATTTATTATCAAGAGTGAAAGAATAAAGCTTCCACAGCGTGGAAGGGGACCTGAGCAGGTTGCCTCTGCTGGCTGGGGTGACCAACTTTTATTCCCTTATTTGTCCCCGCCCATGTCCTGCTGATTGGTCCATTTTACAGAGTGCTGGTTGGTCCATTTTACAAACCTCTAGCTAGCCACAGAATGCTGATTGGTGCATTTTACAATCCTAGCCACAGAGCGCTGATTGGTGCATTTTACAATCCTCTTACAAGACAGAAAAGTTCTCTACGTCCCCACCCAACCCAGAAGTCCAGCTGGCTTCACTTATCAATCCCCCCTCTAAACAGGACACCCCAAATCCTGTTGGGAATTGGGCAATGACCACTCTAGCTACTTCCTGCTGGATAGGGGCGAACAAGGGGCCCTGCAGTGGTAGTGTCCTTCAGAGGGGAACTCTATAGGCCAGCCAGAGGGTCAGTGGGTTGGTCCAGGGGTCCTCGGTAGAAGTTATTAGTTGATCTCATTTGGGGTTCCATTTCTAAGACCATCTATAGCTTGATGGCATTGATTCTGGAGGACACAAATTTGACAAACAGGTTAAAAACACTGGGCCCGAAGGTGAGTAATAGCAAGATGGCTGTTACAGGACCTAGAAAGGGGAGAAGCCACGTTGCCCAACTCCAGAGGTTGGTATAAGAGTTTGAAAGGCATTGTCTGTTTTCAGAAGCCTTTTCCTGTAAATGCCGGGCAGCATCTCATACTATCCCTTACTGGTTTGTGTAAAAGAAACACTCTTCCCCTAAGAAGTTGCAAAGTCCTCCTTTCTCAGCAGTGAGGAGGTCTAGGCCTCGGTGATTTTGGAGAGTCACAGCTGCCAAAGAGTCTACTTGGGATTGTAGAGTAAGGATAGATTTTGTTATTTCTTGCAAACTGTCTGAGAAATCCTTTGAGAGCGTGTGGTAGTAAGATAATGAAGTAGATAAACCTGCTATTCTGGTTTCTGTAGCAGTAGCCATTCCTAACCCTGTAAGTAGGGTTATTAGTTGCATGACCCTGCGCTGAGGGACTTGAGCTTTGAGGGGCACGGATAGGGTCTGATTTCCACAAGATTAGAAGTCAGGATAATACATGTTACATTGTTAACTTTTAGCAAACTTTACTTTTGTTGAAAACCTTGTAAGTTTGGGATTTCAGTTATTCTTTGCTATTAATACAACCTCGTCCAGTCCATATTAACTTAGATTTGGTATAGACGTCTCCTTCATGATTCTGTAAGTACTTTACGGTTCAGCTGAGTGCAAACAGTTCCCACATTTGAGCACACCAATTATTAGGCAATTTTCCTAACTCTGCTGCTACAAAAATTTTCTTATCACTTACTGAATACCCATTGTGTCTTTTTCCCTTAATCACCTGGGAGGAACCATCTATCGTCCTGTCCTGAAGAGAGTTCCTCCTCGATCTGGTCGGACCTTTGCATGGTAATTAATTAAGATTTAGATCCCCTGTTAGGAAACCTGCTGGGTTAAGGATTTTTGATAGGAAAGCTATAAGTTCCACTGGCTTCACCTCTCATAATGAGCAGTGAGGGTGATCAGAGGTCATTCTCATCCTTGGTTTTGCTGGGTTTGGGCCGGCTTCTTTACTACATGTTGTTTTATCAGCAAGGTCTTTGTGACCTGTATCTTGTGCTGACCTCCTATTCCATCCTGTGGCTTACAATGCCTTGACCTCCTGGGAATGGAGTCCAATAGGTGTCAGGTTCATTTTACCCAGACTTTATTCAAGATGGGGTCGTTCTGGTTTGAATGCCTCTGACATTACCCAGGCTGGTTTCCACCTCCTGCTCCCAAGTGATCTGCTTGCCTAGGCCGCCCAAAGAGCCAGGATTACAGACATCAGACAGCACACCTGGCAAAGTCATGTGCTTTTTGAAAGCTGTTTAGGAGATAGATATTAATTTGATGGTTTAGAGATGCTATTCTCTCACTAAATGTGAGGAGAGAGGCCATTTCTCTTACTGTCTCCTGTCTCCAAAGCAAAGGAGGAAGTAAAAACTGAAAAATAACAGACTGATTGGGGCCACTGGCCAGGCCTGTAGGCTAAAGATTAACCCCCACCCTAATCACTTGTGCTATCTATAGATCACAGACAATGGTATGGAGAAATACTTGCCTTGCTTACCCCCACCTACTCATGTACCCCATGCTTGCTCAACCTATTAGGACCCTGTCACGTGGACCCCTTAGAGCTATAAGCCCTTAAAAGGGCCAGGAACTCTTTCCTCAGGGAGCTCGGTTCTTGAGATGCAAGTCTGCTGATGCTCCTGGCCGAATAAAACCACTTCCTTCTTTAACCTGGTGTCTGAGGGGTTTTGTCCACGGCTTGTCCTGCTACAAATGAAGCCAGTAAAGCACAGAGAGCTTCGCTGTGTGAAAAGTGACCTCTGGATTGCTATACCTTTTGAATTCTTATGTCTACCTTTTATAGTTTTTCTTGGTCTTTCATTCCTGTTAGGTTGTTGCAAACCTCGCAGTTTGCTCTTCAAAGCTGAGAGGGCTGAGCAGCTTACTTTTTAGGATATTGTTCAAACAAGAGTGATGAAGTCAGAAAAGACTCATGGTTGATGGAAACTTAATTTCGTGACACTCCTTTGGCTGCTTGAGAAACTTTCCTGCTCACTCGTTGATCCCTTCCCGAGTTGCAGGTAACTGAGGTTACCGGATATTTGGCTTTTATACTGATATAAGAGTTAAGAATAAATCACTTAGACAGATAGCAAGGGTATGGGAGTCCTCAGTGAGACTTTTTTGGAGTGCCGTGGCATGATGTCAGCTCACTGCAACCTCTGCCTCCCGGGTTCAAGTGATTTTCCTGCCTCCATCTCCAGAGTAGCTGGGATTACAGGCATGCACCACCATGCCCAGCTAATGTTTTGTATTTTAGTAGAGATGGGGTTTCACCATGTTGGTCAGGCTGGTCTTGAACTCCCAACCTCAGGTGATCCACCTGCCTTGGCCTCCCAAAGTGCTGGGATTACAGGCATGAGCCACCACACCTGGCCAAGCAGTCCCAAATCATTTTCTAACAAAGAGCAGCCTGCAAGCTGGGAGCTTGCACAGGTAAATGCTGGCAGGAACTAACGACTAGACATTTTCTTTTCTTTTTTTTTTTTTTTTATGAGAAGGAGTCTCACTCTGTCTCCAGGCTGGAGTGCAGTGGCATGATCTCGGCTCACTGCAACCTCCACCTCCTGCGTTCAAGTGATTCTCCTGCCTCAGCCTCCCAAGTAGCTGGGACAACAGCCGCGTGAAACCATGCCCAGCTAATTTTTTGTATTTTTAGTAGAGATGGGGTTTCACCATGTTGGCCAGGATGATCTCAATCTCTTGACCTCGTGATCTGCCTGCCTTGGCCTCCCAATGTGCTGGGGTTACAGGCATGAACCACTGTGCTGGCCCAGGACTAGACATTTTCAAGGTGGCAGCTCCATCTTCCCTTCTCTTCCAGCCACGTGTACTGTAAAGGGGCAGACAAGACACTGATCAACTGGAAAGTTCATTTGCATAAGAAGATTAGGGTGGGGTGACGAGCCTTCCCCACACACTGTGTAAATGTCATACCTGATTGACCCAATCTATGAACCCTATGTAAATCAGATACCGCCTCCTCAAACTGGACAATAAAACTCAGCGCATTCACTACCAGCCAGTCTTTTCCACTCCAAGACCCTTTCCTCTACAGAGAAACCTGTTTCTTTTTCTCTTTTCTTCTACCTATTAAACCTCCGCTCCTAAACTCTGTGTGTGTGTTTGTGTCCTAAATTTTCCTGGCACGTGACAACAAACCCCAGGGTATATACCCCAAACAACATCACCACTTCAGTGCCTAAGCTATAATCTTGTCTGATGTTAGCTTCATTGTTCTGCTTTCACCGTTTTGTAGAAATTGTCATGCTTTTCTTCTAACGTTTTCTTTCCCGGCCATTACTAACAAGGGATTCCCCTTTCAAAGGTAGCTTGACATTTAAGCATTAAGGGAAATGTTTCATTGTCCCTTCAATTGGCTGCAAGGATCCTGGGAAGCTCAAAACGAAAGTAAAAGAGACCATTGAACCTCGACTCTCACTCATACCTGATTTAGGTGATATTTAGGTGAGATTTTGAACTTGAAATTGATGCTGGAATAGGTTAACATTTTGGGCGCATTGGGGTGGGGGTAAATGTATTTTGCATGTGAGAAGGACATGAATTTTGGGGATCCAGAGAATGGAGAGTCATGGACTGAATTATGTCCCCTGACAACATTTATAATTAGAACCCTCACCCCCTATACCACTGAATGTGACTGTTTTTGAAGATAAGGCCTTCAACTTAAATGCCCAAAGAGGTATTTCAGTTAAAATGAGGCCATTGGTGGAGGTAGGCCCTATTCTTATCTGACTGGTGTCCTTGTAAGAAGAGCAGCTTAGAACACAGAGAGAGATATCAGGGTCATGCACGCACAGAAGGAAGACCATATGAGGACACAGTGAGAAGGCGGCTGTCTGCAAGCCAAGGAGAGAGGCCTCAGGAGAAACTAACCCTACCAACACCTTGATCTTGGACTCCCAGCCTCCAGAACTGTGAGACAATACATTTCTCTTGCTTAAGCTGAAGAAAGAAAGAAAAAAGGAAGGAAAGAAAGAAAGAAGGAGAAGGAGGAGGAAGCAACTAAACAGACAGCTCATATTCAAAAGTTGAACACTCCACGTGATGTTGGAGCCTGAGTCTGAAGTGATGCTGCCACAAGCCAGGGAACACCTGGGTTACAAGAAGCTGGAAAAGGCAAGGAAGGATCTTCCCCTAAAGACCTAGAGCATGACACGGACTACACCTTAATTTCAGACTTCTAGCCTGCAGAAGTGTGAGAGAGTACTTTTTTTTTTTTTAAAGCCACCCAGTTCGCCGGGCGTGGTGGCTCACGCCTGTAATCCCAGCACTTTGGGAGGCCGAGGCGGGCGGATCACAAGGTCAGGAGATCGAGACTACGGTGAAACCCCGTCTCTACTAAAAATACAAAAAATTAGCTGGGCGCGGTTGCGGGCGCCTGTAGTCCCAGCTACTCAGGAGGCTGAGGCAGGAGAATGGCGTGAACCCGGGAGACGGAGCTTGCAGTGAGCCGAGATCGCGCCACTGCACTCCAGCCTGGGCGACAGCGTGAGACTCCATCTCAAAAAAAAAAAAAAACAAAAAACAAATAAAGCCACCCAGTTCATGGCACAACAGATTCAGTAGTCCATTGTGTGAATGAGTCTACAAGAATTTCTCTACCCATGTTATTACTGACGGGTATTTAAATAATTTTCAGTTTGGGGCTCTAATGAACAAAGGAGCTATGAATATTCAAGTAAAGCTCTTTGTAGACATAAGCATTTTTCTTGCTGGGAGTAGAATTGCTAGGTCATAGGATACTTGCATGTTCAGTTTAAGTAAGTACTGGCAAAGACTTTCCCAAGTGGTTGTACCAATTTATACTCCTCCCCACTCCTGGCGGTGTGTAAGAATACGGATTCATTCACATAGCCACTAACTATTAATACTTTTTCTTCTTCTTCTTCTTTTTTTTTTTGAGATGGAGTCTCGCTCTGTTGCCCAGGTTGGAGTGCAGTGGCCGGATCTCGGCTCACTGCAAGCTCCGCCTCCTGGGTTCATGCCATTCTCCTGCCTCAGCCTCCCGAGTAGCTGGGACTACAAGCGCCCACCACCACGCCCGGCTAGTTTTTTGTATTTTTTAGTAGAGATGGGGTTTCACTGTATTAACCAGGATGGTCTTGATCTCCTGACCTCGTGATCCGCCTGTCTCGGCCTCCCAAAGTGCTAGGATTACAGGCTTGAGCCACCGCGCCTGGCCTACTTTTTCTTCTTAAGCATTCTGGTTGGTGTGTGGTGGTGTAGCATTGTGCTTTTAATTTTCACTTCTGTGATAACTAATGAAGTTGAGCACTTTTTCATGTTATTGGACATTTGGTATTCTCTTTTGCAGAGGTCCCACTGAAGTCTCTTCCACATTTTTGTATTTGCTTTCTTACTGATTTGTAGGAATTCTTTATATATTCTAGGTATAACTCCTCTTTCAGATATAAGTACTATGAATATTTTCTCCCACTCTGTGAGTGCTTTATTAATAGTTTCCTATAATTACATTCCTGATTTCTTGTGGCCACATTTGTTGAACCAATATCTACAGGGCTTTGTGAGATATATGTAACATGGTATAAAAGCCAGCCACTTAAAGGAACTGGGGCCACATCAGTTCGGAGTGTGGGTCCAAACAATGCTAAGCATGTCTGGTTGCTGATAGTACAGCTAAATCCTTAACAGCCAGCTCATTTTTCCTGACTTGTAACCTCTGCTCACTGGAATCCACCAACAGAGCTGATTTCCAGTGAAGCATGTTGCTGCAACTTCTATCAACTGAACCACAAACCCTAACTCCTTATTTTCAATGTCCCCTTTCTAGGCCCTAGTGGACTTCTGGGGCTAAGAAGAATAACACCCAACTCTGTTGAAAACCATTGCCTTCTTCAAGAAAAGATAGTACTGAGTCCAGTTCACTCCATTGGTCAAGGACCCTGATGAGTTTTCCAGGCTGTCTCAGGCTTGGCTCTGCATTATGGTTGCGTAGAGGGTTGGCCAATTTTCTCAGCTGGCTCCAGGTACTAAAGCTACCAGTATGTCCTGTGCTGAGCAGGGGACTGCTTATGACACTGGACAAATGCAGCTAAGACAGTAGCATTTTTGGCCAGAAGTTTTTAACTGCTGATACTAGAAGGAATGTCCGTGTCTATATTCCGAGATCTTTGTACTATGTGGATGAGATGGCTTCAGGATTCAATTTTCAGTCATGAGTTTAGCTGATTAATATCACTAACAATAAAAGAAAGATTCCTAATTAGCTGATTTCACTTAAACTGCTGGTCAACCCTGAAGATGGATCTCCCAGGTAGGTGTTGCCATTGGGTGGGTTCTACATGTTAGTGGCCTGCACCAACCAGGCCAGTCACTGATCCTACTAGATCTGAACTCTTTTGACTCTCTCACTTTTCCTTCCTTTCTAGCAATGAACACCTTCTGTTATGGGCTGAATTGTGTTCCACCCAAAATGCAAATGTTAAAGTCCTAATGCCTGGTACTTGCAAATGTGTTGTATTTGGTGATAGGGTCTTTAAGTTAAAATGAGACTTGAAGGTGGGTCATAATCCAATCTCACTAGTGTCGTAAGAAGAGGAGATTAGGACACACAGAGAGACACAAGGGGAATTCATGCACTGATAGGGTTTGGCTGTGTCCTCAAATCTCATCTTGAATTGTAGTTCCCATAATTCCCATGTGTCATGGGAGGGATTGGGTAGAGATAATTGAATCATGGGGGCAGTTTTCCCCATCCTGTTTTCATTATAGTGAGTGAGATCTCACAAGATCTGATGGTTTCACAAGGGGCTTCCGCTTTGCTTGGCACTCATTCTTCTCCTTCCTGCTATCATGTGAAGAAGGACATGTTTGCTTCCCCTTCCACCATGATTATAAGTTTCCTGAGGCTTCCCCAGCCATGTAGAACTCTGAGTCAATTAAACCTTTTTTCTTTATAAATGACCCAGTCATGTGTATTTCTTCATAGCAGCATGGGAATGGACTCATACATGCATGGAGGAACGTGGTATGAAAACACAGGGAGGGCTGGGCTCGGAGGCTCATGCCTGTAATCCCAGCACTTTGGGAGGCCGAAGCGGGTGGATCATGAGGTCAAGAGATCAAGACCATCCTGGCTAACACGGTGAAATCCCATTTCTACTAAAAACTACAAAAAAAATTAGCCGGGCGTGGTGGCAGGCACCTGTAGTCCTAGCTACTCAGGAGGCTGAGGCAGGAGAATGGCGTGAACCTGGGAGGTGGAGCTAGCAGTGAGCTGAGACTGCACCACTGCACTCCAGGCTGGGTGACAGAGCTAGACTCCATCAAAGAAAGAAAGAGAGAGAGAAAGAGAGAAAAGGAGAAAGAAAGGGAGAAAGAGAGAGAGAAGGAAAGAAAGAGAAAGAAGGAAGGAAGGAAGGGAGGAAGGAAGGAAGGAAGGAAGGAGAAAGGAAAAGAAAAGAAAGAGAGAAAGGGAGGAGGGGAGGGAGGAAGGAAGGAAGGAGAGAAAGAAAGAAAACATAGGGAGAAGGTGGGTATCTGCCAGACAGGTCTCAGAGGAATCAACCCCACTGGCACCTTGATCTTGGACTTCCAGCTCCAGAACTGTGAGAACATAAATGTCTGTTGTATTAGCCTCCTGGTCTATGGTATTTTGTTATGGAAGCCCTAGCACAGACAGCCAACACAAATGCAGCCAGGAGACCACTATTGTACTGTGCATGTATGCCACAGTTTGCCTCCAATCATGTTGCTCACCAAGAGGGCAGCATGATTATCAAGTAACTTTAGATCATACATACCTAGACCAAGTACATCATGGGTATAACAAGGCTCATTAGTTTCTCCTATGGGTATTGAGTTGGCTTTTGCAGAAAGCAAGCTACATATTTATTATTCAGCTTGTATTATAATTTAGGAAAACTTCTTACCTCAGCCTCTATATTGCTGGTGGACCTATATACATTTGTAAATCTTTTGCAAAATTAATTTGGTAACAGGCATTAAGAGTCTGAAAATTGTCAATATCCTTTTTCTAAGTTATTCCACTTATAAAAATCGATCTTAAAGAAATCAGAATCAGGAAACCCTTGTATACACGGTTTTCAGTAGCATTTATTTTTATCAGCAACAATCTAAATGTCCAACAATAATAGAATAGTTAGGAAACTGATGGCATCTCCACCCATGGGAACATTATGCAATCATTAAAAATGTTGTTTACCAACTATTTAAGATAAATATTGTAAATCCATACCATAGAATACTACTCCACAACAACAAAGGAATGGACCATTGATATATGTAACTTGGATGAGTCTCAAGGGATTATGCTGAGTGTAAAAAAGCCAATCTCAAAAGATCACACACTATATTATTCCATCACTTAATATTCTTGAAATAACAAAAGTTTGGAAATAGAAAATAGATTCGTGGTTGGCAGAGGTTAGGGATGGTGGGGGGCCGAGAGAAAGTGGGTGGCATGAGGGAGCCTTGGGGTGAGGGAGCAGTCCTGTATCTTGATTGTGATGGTGGCTACAGGGATGTACACATGTGCTACCGAGAGTGGTATGCATACACTGTAACCCTGCCTGCTTCCTAGTTAAGACCAAACTGTAGTTCCACAAGATCTTACCATTGAGGGAGCTGGGTGCAGAATACATGGGGACTTGCCATACATTTTAAAATTAACTTCCTGTGAATCTGTGATGACTTCAAGATAAAAAGTTTAAAAAATTAACATAGCAACATTCCTATGGCATAATGCTACACGCAAAAAGTAAAATAGACCAGGTGCAGTGACTCACACCTGTAATCCCAGCATTTTGGGAGGCCAAAGTGAGAGGATCACTTGAGGCCAGGAGTTCAAGACCAACCTGGGCAACATAGCGAGACTATGTGTCTACCAAAAAAAAAAAAAAAAAAAAAAAGCTGGGCATGGTGGTGCATGCATGTAGTTCCAACTACTCAGGAACCCAAGGTGAGAGGATCGTTTGAACCCAGAAGGTCAAGGTTGCAGTGAGCCATGATTGCATCACTACACTCCAGCTTGGGTGACAGAAAAAGACCCTGTCTCAAAAATAAATAAATAAGTAAATAAGTAAAATATGTAATATTATATGTGTGTATACCATATGTATATACACACTTTATATATGTATTGTATAAACATGTATGCACACATACATACTTAAAATTGTTAATAATCGTCTTTAGGTACTTTTTCTCTTTTTATGTTCATGTGATTTCCAAATGCACATATATTATTTTTAGAATGAAAAAAAAATTATTAAAAGAGGTAAAGCATCCATGTAAGTTTGTGACTGGAATTTGTTCTTTGTAACTCAGACATCTGCCTATGTGTTCTTTTCCGAAATTTCCCGCATTTCCCAAACTGAAAGAAATGCCAGATGTGCCGCAGCGTTCTCCCTTCTGAGATTTGAGCTCCCTCCCTTCTAGCTCATTGACACAAGTCGACAGCAGCTCCAGTCCACTCTCCATGTGTGGAACACCACGAAACACAAGGCCCAACATTCTCACGCTCCCCGTGGTGCTGTCTGATGGTTCTTGAGGTTGGTCTGTTTCTCATCCCTCCCAAGTGGTTCTTTCAGGAAAACTGGGAGAGGCAAAGAAGAATGAGGCAGCTTCAGTGGAAATATTTGGTTTTCTGCCACTGGAGGAGTGGCACGCCTTCCTGTGCAGATGTTGGCACCCCAAAGCTCTCTATTTCTCCCCAAGGCCCTCCCATATTCCTCACACAATTATCAATTGTCTGAGATTTCTCTTTCTTTCTCTTTCTTTCTCCTTCTTTCTTTCTTTCTTTCTTTCTTTCTTTCTTTCTTTTTCTTTCTTTCTTTCCTTCTTTCTTTCCTTCTTTCTTTCTTGACAGAGTCTCACTTTGTTTCCCAGGCTGGAGGGCAGTGGCGCAATCTCAGCTCACTGCAACCTCCGTTCCCCAGGTTCAAGAGATTCTCCTGCCTCAGCCTCCCAATTAGCAGGGATTACAGGCACCCGCCACTATGCCGGGCTAATTTTTTATTTTTAGTAGAGACAGAGTTTCACCATGTTGGCCAGGCTGGTCTTGAACTCCTAAACTCAGGTGATCTGCCCATCTTAGCCTCCCAAAGTGTCGAGATTACAAGCATGAGCCACCGTGCCCGGCCTGCGATTTCTTTAACTTCCCCATTCAAGGCATTCAAAAGACTTGTCCAACCCTGTCAGAGTATGAGGAAGCCAGGGAGGTAAGCACAGGCTTCAGAGTCAGACTCAGCTGGTTAGTATCCCTGGCCTGAGAGTTAGGTGCAGCTGAGCAGACACCTGCCAAGTCTCTTGCATGCTGGGCCTGCGCTGGGCCTGCGCTGGGCCTGCGCTGGCCCTGCCGATGCAAAGGGAAAGACAGCTTGTCCCTGCCCTCCAGGAGGGTTCAGACTGCATGAGAAGGAGCCTGCTTTGTAAATGTGGGCAAGTTGTGATAAAAGAAAAAGTTTAGCCAAATTATATTTAAAGGAGTTTAACTGAGCAAGGAACAATTCACGAATCAGGCAGCCCCCAGAATCACAGCAGATTCACAGAGATTCCAGTGCAGCCATGAGGTGGAAGAAGATTTGTAGACCAAAAAAGGGGAAATGACATACAGAAATTGGAAGTGAGGGCCAGACGCAGTGGCTCACACCTGTAATCCCAGCATTTTGGGAGGCCGAGACAGGTGGATCACCTGAGTTCAGGAGTTAGAAACCAGCCGGCCAACATAGCGAAACCCTGTCTCTACTAAAACTACAAAAAAATTAGCCGGGCATGGAGGCACGCACCTGTAATCCCAGCTACTCAGGAGGCTGAGGCAGGAGAATCCCATGAAGCCCAGGAGGCAAAGGTTGCAGTGAGCTGAGATCATGCCATTCCACTCCAGCCTGGGCAACAAGAGCAAAAGTCCATCTCAAAACAAAAAAAAAGAAAAAAAAGAAAAGAAAGAAATTGGAAGTTAGGTACAGAATGGCTGGGTTGGTTACAGCTTGGGGTATGCCTTATTTGAACACAGTTTGAACACTCAGCAATGTGTGAATGGTTGAAGTATGGCCACTGGGACTGGCCAAGACTTAGCTACTGTTACAGGTGCCTACTACTAAGTTAGGTTTTCACTTGTGACTGCCTATTAATCTAGGTTACAGTTCATCCACAAGGAATCAAATATGGAGTCCTTCTCAGGCCATATGTAGTTCGTTTTAACAGTTGTTGACTGATATGGTTTGGCTTGTCCCTACCCAAATCTCATCTTGAATTGTAGCTCCCACAATACAATTCCCACGTGTTGTGGGAGGGACCCGGTGGGAGGCAACTAAAATCATGGAGTCAGTCTTTCCCATTCCATTCTCATGAGAGTGAATAAGCCTCACAAGATCTGATGGTTTTATAAGGGGAGTTTTCTGCACAAGTCCTCTTCTCTTGCCTGCCGCCATGTGAGACCTGCCTTTCACTTTCTGCAATGATTAGGAGACCTCCCCAGCCACGTGAAACTGTGTCTATTAAACCTCTTTCTTTTGTAAATTGCTCAGTCTCAGGTATGTCTTTATCAGTAACATGAAAATGGACTAATACATTGACCCTCCTCAGCTTTGGTGTCCTCGCCTGGGTTACAGAGAAAACCTTCTCTCTGTGGGCAGGAGATTGATAGCACAAGGAAGGGGGCCTTGCTTGGGAACCCTTGCCTCTTCTTAAATATGTTGATAATGGGGAGAAAGGGGTTTTTTTTTTTTTTTTTTTTGGTTTGGTTTGTTTGTTTTCTGAGATGGAGTCTCACTCTGTTGTCCAGCCTTGAGTGTGATGGTGCCATCTTGGCTCACTGCAACCTCCACCTTCTGGGTTCAAGCAATTCTCCTGCCTCAGCCTCCTGAGTAGCTGGAATTATAGGCACCACCATGCCCAGCTAATTTTTGTATTTTTAGTAGAAAAGGAGTTCTGGTTGGCCAGGCTGGTCTCGAACTCCTGACCTCAAGTGATCCACCTGCCTTGGCCTCCCAAAGTGCTGGGATTACAGGCATGAGGCACTGTGCCCAGTCAATAAGGGTTTCTTTTTAAAAGGATGAATCTTTCTTTTGTGGAGTTTCAGGCATAAAACTGGTTCTACCTTTCACCTTCTTCAGTAAAACTCTCATCTAGCCTTTAGATTACTTCAACAGGATACACGTGACATAAAATTAGTTTCTAGCACTCCTAAATCTTTCCCATGAAAAAGACTAAACCTATGATCGTAGATATCTGTAAACGGCCATCTTATTCATGCAGTGGGGAAAGACCCTACTGAAGAGAACCCGGAGTGCCATCCAGGGCACTAAATGGCAATACCAGAACTGAAGGCAGCTGTCAGTTGTAACTTGTGAGTTATGAACTCTTAAGTGGGAAACTCATAAGGAACTAAGCGGTTACTTCCATTTTCCTGTTGGAGAGAATTGTGAATTTTTTGACCGTCCTTGTCTTCCCTTGTGTTGGAACTCCTTCAGTATGACCAAAGATGACTGAGGAAGGGCTCAGTGTAGGTCCTTCGGCATTGGTAGGGTGATAAACAGTGAGGCAGGATCTTCATGAGCCATCTCACTGTATTGGGGAATGGGTGTGTGTCCAGGGCAGGCTGAGCAGGGTGAGAACACAGGATCTAAGGCTGCTGGCAGTCTTTGAGTCCCCGCTCCAGTTACTAGCTGCGTGAACTGAGATCTGTGTCTCACTTTCCTTATTTGAGAGTGGCAAGTTAAATAGTACCAATGTCAGAGGGTCACTGAAACTAGATAACCACTATCAAGGCTTGGCACCATCCCTAGTAGTACACAAAACTCCAGCTCTAGTGATGTGCCAAATCATTTCCTGCCTGAAGGTTTGTGGTCTGTCCAGTGTCTCCATGTCCCAAGTGCCTTCTGAATGTCTAAAGTTGCAACCATAGAACCAGCTCAAACCAATTAACCATTGCTTAAGCTGCCGCTATCGTGCAGAGCCAAAATCTGCTGGCTCTGCCAGCCTCCTACAAAGTCATGTAGCCCAGGCATGTGCAATGGGAAAATGCTTTAACCTCCTGATTGTTAGCACCACCACCCTGGCAGACCGGCTGCAGTGGCATCACTTGGACCTAGTTAGAAATGTCATAAAAACTTGACCCCACTCCCCAGAGCAGGGACACAGATTTGAGTGTTGTCTCCTGTCTCCTTCCTTGCCAGCCAACTCATAATAAAGTTTTTACTTTCCTCAAAAGCCAGTGCCATAGGATTGGCTTCTACGCATGTCAGAAAGTGAGCCTATTGCTCTGTAACAAAGGCTTCCACATTCCCTGTCTCAGATTGGAAGCTCTCAAATGAATTGGTCTCAGGAACCCTTTGCACCCTTAAAAATTACTGAGGCCCCCAAAGAGCTTTTCTTCTATGTAGGTTATATCTATCAAGACTTACCGTATTAAAATTAAACATGATAAAATGTTAAAATATTTATTCACTTAAAAATTACAGTGATGGGAGGATTGCTTGAGCCCAGGAAGTCAAGGCTATAGTGAGTTATGTGATCCACTGCACTCCAGCCTGGGAAACAGTGAGATCCTGTCTTAAAAACTAATAACAATGAAAATAGTAATATTTTCCCCGAACAAAATACACTTGGGGCCAGGCACAGTGGCCCATGCCTATAATCCCAGCACTTTGGGAGGCCGAAGCAGGCAGATCAATTGAGGTCAGGAGTTCGAGAACAGCCTGGCCAACATGGTGAAACCCCATCTTTACTAAAAATACAAAAATTACCCGAGCCTGGTGGCTTATGCCTGTAGTTCTAGCTACTTGGGAGGCCGAGGCATGAGAATCGCTTGAACTCGGGTGGTGGAAGTTCTGTGAGCTGAGATCATGCCACTGCAGTCCAGTCTGGGCAACAGAGTGAGACTTGGTCTTAGGGAAAAAAAAAAAAAAAGCATGCTTGATAGGAAGGGTAGCATTGCTTTACATTTTTGCAATTGTCTTTCATGTCTGGCTTAATCACATCCATTTCTGTATTTAATCTGTTGGAATATGTTGTTTTGGCTGATGTATATCAAGAAAATCCAGCCTCACTTAGATATGAAGTTAAAAAGGGAGAAGTATTTTAATAGTCTTTTTATATAATTGTGGCTATTCTTTGACACAACACTAAAACTCAACAAGTATTAGTTTCCTTTTTTGTGTGTGTGTGTGAGATAGTGTCTTGCTCTGTTGCCCAGGCTGGAGTGCAGTGGCATGATCTCAGCTCACTGCAACCTCTGCTTCCCAGGTTCAAGTGATTCTCATGCCTCAGCCTCCTGAGTAGCTGAATTACAGGCGTGCACCACCACACCCAGCTAATTTTTGTATTTTTAGTAGAGATGGAGTTTCTCCACATTGGCCAGGCTGGTCTCAAACTCCTGGCCTCAAGTGATCCGCCTGCCTTGGCTGGGATTACAGACCAAAGTGCTGAGATTACAGGTGTGAGCCACCACTGCTGTTCCAAGTAGTAGTTTCTTAAAGGTTCTTTCTAATGAGGAATCTGAAACCATATCAATGAATGTTCATAGTTGATTACATTAAAATCCATTGGTCTATCTTGCACATTGTAGAGATATTTTATCATGCGTGTTTTGGGATTATCATACATTAGTATTTGGAAAGTATTGACTGTGATATGCAGATCTTCCAAATGTTGACACATTTCATTATACAATGTCAAAACTCACATTTACTAATATGATCACTGATCCCATCGGAAGCGTATTTTAAGTATTGAGAAGCTGTCAAGCTCACAGGGCAGACAAGTTTTCCAAAATTCTAATTTTCACATAAATGCCTAAATGTTGTCATTGGCATCAAATACTGTCAGTAGTTTTCCTTGAACTGTCAAGCTCACTTTATTCATTTTCAAGAAAATGTTTGTTCAAGTACCGGTATCTAAATAGCCATAGTTTATCTACCAAACTACCTTGCAAATAAAAACGATGTTCCATGAAAAAGTGGCTAATTTAGCTCAAAATTCAAATAGTTGTCGAAGTGCCTTTCTTTGAGACAACTATGGATGCAGAAGGAGTACTTTATACATATGTCTCATTTCGTCACACAAAATATTAAGAAAGCATGTGTTCAGCCAGGCACCGTGGCTCATGACTGCAATCTCAGCACTTTGCGAGGCTGAGGTGGGCGGATCACCTGAGGTCAGGGGTTCAAGACCAGCCTGGTGAAATCCCGTCTCTACTAAAAATACAAAAATTAGCCAGGCATGGTGGCAGGCACCTGTAATGCCAGCTACTCGGGAGGCTAAGGCAGGAGAATCGCTTGAACCCAGGAGGCGGAGGTTGCAGTGAGCTGAGATCGTGCCATTGCACTCCAGCCTGGGTGACAAGAGTGAGACTTCATCTCAAAAAAATATATAAATAAATAAAAAGGAAAAAAATAAAAAGAAAGCGTGTGTTGAAGGGATGAGTTTAAAAAAAAAATTAATTTCATTTTATTTTAAATTCTGGGATACATGTGCAGGACGTACAGGTTTGTTACATAGGTAAACGTGTGCCATGGTGGTTTGCTGCACCCATCAACCCATCATCGAGGTGTTAAGCCCAGCATGCATTGGTTATTTATCCTGATGCTCTCCCTCCACCTGCCCTCCCGCTCCCACAGGCCCCAGTGAGTGGTGTTCCCCTCCCTGTGTCCCTGTGTTCTCATTGTTCAGCTCCCACTTATAAGTGAGAACACACCATGTTTGGTTTTCTTTTCCTGACTTAGTTTCCTGAGGATAATGGCTTCCAGCTCCATCTATGTCCTTGCAAAGGACATGGTCTCATTTCAAGGGATGAGATTTAATAAAATTAATAATTTGGGCCGGGCACGGTGGCTCAAGCCTGTAATCCCAGCACTTTGGGAGGCCGAGACAGGCGGATCACGAGGTCAGATCGAGACCATCCTGACTAACACGGTGAAGCCCCGTCTTTACTAAAAAATACAAAAAACTAGCCGGGCGAGGTGGCGGGCGCCTGTAGCCCCAGCTACTCGGGAGGCTGAGGCAGGAGAATGGCGTGAACCTGGGAGGCGGAGCTTGCAGTGAGCTGAGATCCGGCCACTGCACTCCAGCCTGGGTGACAGAGCGAGACTCTGTCTCAAAATAAATAAATAAATAAATAAAATAAAATTAATAATTTGTACCGCTTCATCAAGAACATTCTTCAGTGAAATCGGCCTTTTTCCTTTTTTTACTGGGAGTGTGTGAAGAATATAATTGCCAGAACAACTTGATCATGCTGCCTTGATTTATGCTAAAGTAGCAGCAGTTTTACCCACCATGGCCATTGCACTGTCAAATGACGACACAGTCAAAAAAGGCAAATAATGTCTTACTTTTTTTTTTTTTTTTTTGAGACGGAGTCTGGCTCTGTCGCCCAGGCTGGAGTGCAGTGGCCGGATCTCAGCTCACTGCAAGCTCCGCCTGCCGGGTTCACGCCATTCTCCTGCCTCAGCCTCCCGAGTAGCTGAGACTACAGGCGCCCGCCACCTCGCCCGGCTAGCTTTTTGTATTTTTTAGTAGAGACGGGGTTTCACCCTGTTAGCCAGGATGGTCTCGATCTCCTGACCTCGTGATCCGCCCGTCTCGGCCTCCCAAAGTGCTGGGATTACAGGCTTGAGCCACCGCGCCCGGCCGTCTTACTTTTATTAGAAAAATAATTTCAACCTTATAGGCTTCCTGAAAGGGTCTTGGGTAACCCCCCAACTCCCATGGACCACATTTTGAGAACTGCCGCCTTAGACCGGAGATCAGCCACCCTCTTCTGTAGAGAACCAGATGGTGAATATTTTCAGCTTTGGAGGCCAGACAATCTGTCACAGCTACTCACCTCTGCAGGTGTCATGCAACAGCAGCCCTGGATAATGTGTAAATGGAGGGGTGTGACTGTGTTCCAATAAAACTTTATTTACAGGGGGCACAGTGGCTCACGCCTATAATCCCAGCACTTTGGGAGGCCAAGGTGGGCGGATCACCTGAGGTCAGGAGTTCCAGAGCAGCCTGACCAACGGGGTGAAACCCCGTCTCTACTAAAAATATAAAATTAGCTGGGCATGGTGGCACATGCCTGTAATCCCAGCTACTCAGGAGGCTGAGGCAGGAGAATCGCTTGAACCCAGGAGGTGGAGGTTGCAGTGAGCCAAGATTGCGCCATTGCACTCCAGCCTGGGCAACAGGAACGAAACTGTCTCAAAAAACAACAAAACAAAAAAACAACTTTATTTACAAAAACAGCCAGATTTGGCCCAGGCATTAGTTTACCTATCCCTGCTTTAGACAATCCCAATTGCTCGTGGCTTTTTTTTTTTTTTTTTTTTTTGAGACTGAGTCTCGCTCTATTGCCCAGGCTGGAGTGCAGTGTCACGATCCCGGTTCACTGCAACCTCCACCTCCCGGGTTCAAGCAATTCTCGTGCCTCAGCCTCCCCGAGTAGCTGGGACTATAGGCACCCGCCACCACACCCAGCTAATTTTTCTGGTTTGGGCAGAGACGGGGTTTCACCACATTGGCCAGGCCTGTCTCTGAACTCCTGGTCTCAAGTGATCTGCTCGCCTTGGCCTCCCAAAATGCTAGAATTACAGGCGTAAGCCACTGCACCCGGCCTTGTTTGTGGACTTTCAAGCCACAAGTTGACTATTAATGTAACCTTGGCCAATCAAATGAGGGCACAACAAATCTATCCCATCATTCTTGTCTCACACAACTTCCTGCGCACACCCTCATTACAAGACCTACCCTATGCAATGCTATGCTCTATGCCTGTCCTGACATTGCACTTGTCAGAGTTGTTGGCGTCAAGGACCCAACAGGAAATAGGTGGCACGTTCAAATTGGATGACTCTAGGGGAGTGTGGTCGGGGGATTACAGGAAATGATGTGCTAACCCCTGGTCGGTTACCACCTCTGGGCCCAGAGAAACAAAGGGAGGGAGGGAGGGGTGTCAGAATCTGGAAGGAGTCACACAGGATCAGTGACCTCCATTTAAGCTAAGGAAATAAATACCCTAACTGACTGTCTTGGCTGCTCAGATCTGCTGGCAAAACCCACGCGGAAGCCAGGGGCCTGGGGAGCCTGCTTATGTGGTCCATGAAGGTCAACCTCCCATGGCAGAGGGCAGGGCGAAGAAAGGTGGAGGGGGGCTAGGAGTGGGGCGGATGAAAGATCTGTGGCTCGGCCATGTCCTGTGAGTGCCCGTGGACCAGCCTGTGTCCTCAGCTAGCTGGTCCAATGTGAAGTCGGGCGCACGCCCCTCCTTACTGTGGGATCTGCAGCTCTTTCCCAGTGCCTGGCCCACTGTGGGGTCAATAAAGTTTCACTGATAAAGGATGCAGGAGAGTCCTGATGATGTAACTAGAGGGTGGACCACAGAGCCAAGGAACTCTCAGCCACTCATTTATCCATCATGGGATCCCTTAAGCCTGCCTGCAAAGGAGATCACAGCACCAAAACTCCAGGCACCTGACCTGCTATGGCTGCTGCTGAGCCAGTGTTGAGTGGATCAGTCTCCAGCCCCTCCTCTACACCTAGCACAACTTGTCCAAATAAAGAGCTCGGTGACTAGGCTGGGCGCGGTGGCTCATGCCTGTAATCCCAGCACTTTGGGAGGCCGAGGCAGGCGGATCAGGAGGTCAGGAGATTGAGACCATCCTGGCTAACCCGGGAGGTGGAGCTTGCAATGAGCGGAGATCACGCCACTGCACTCCAGCCTGGGTGACAGAGTGAGACTCTGTCTCAAAAAAAAAAAAAAAAAAAAAAAGCTCAGTGACTAGAGATGGTGCGAGCTATGATTCTTTCTGAATTTAAGTGTAAAAGCCTTCCTCAAACAGAAGCCATGGCAGGACTTAAGACTCTGGCAGTGGTTTCCAGATTTTCTTTTACCAGCAGAGGTCCCCATTCATGAGAAATCCTATAAAGAACAGGAATATGAGCTGGGCACGGTGGCACACACCTGTTGTCCCAGCTTCTCAAGAGGCTGAAGTAGGAAGATCCCTTGAGCTCAGGAATCTGAGACCAGCCTGGCAACATAGTAAGACCCCAGCTTGGAAAAAAGCATGTAAACCAGAGAGAGGGAGAGCTATCCTGGTGGAAGAGGAGGTGCCCAGGACCCTACTTGCTTTGCCTCCCCTGGACGAAATCCTTCAGGTGGCTTGGAGATGTCTCCATCATCCCACAGCTCTGAGGAATACGAGCGGAAACCCACTGCCTTCTGCAAAAAGTGACTGATGTTGTAAATGAACCTAGGAAAACCCTTATGGATTTTTTTCAAGCCCATAAAAGTAAAAATAAAAAAGAAATAGTAGCACTCAGAATAATTCAAGATATTTTATATCACAAATAAGTCCCACTAGTTTTCATTTGTCATCTTTGACATCCTAGAACATGTTTTGGATGCCTGTCTTCCATCTCTTCTTAACACTTTTCTTTTCTTTGTTTTTTTTTTTTTTTTTTTGAAATGGAGTCTCACTCTGTTTCCCAGGATGGAGTGCAGTGGCGTGATCTCAGCTAACTGCAACTTCTGCCTCCCGGGTTCAAGCGATTCTCCTGCCTCAGCCTCCCTAGTAGCTGGGACCTACAGGCGCCCGCCACCACGCCTGACTAATTTTTTGTATTTTTAGTAGAGACAGTGTTTCACCATGTTGGCCAGGCTGGTCTCCAACTCCTGACCTCAGGTGACCTGCCCACCTCAGCCTCCCAAAGTGCTGGGATTACAAACGTGAGCCACCGCGCCCGGCCTTAAATTCTTAATTGATTTTTATTTTTACTATCCTTTTATAATTTTTTAAAAATTAGTACGTTTTTATCATCCTCTTTTTAATTTATTAAGACTTTAATTTTTATTTTGCCAAACTGGTGCTTGCACAGGAGAGCAAATAGTTCTAACAGGCTTATAATGAAGAAACTGCTGTCTCCTGACTTACTCTTCCCTACATGTTTCTCTTCCAAAAGGTAACCATTTTGAACTCTTTTAGCTGTTTCTTCTGGTATTGAATAACCTCC
Organism: Theropithecus gelada; assembly: GCF_003255815.1. Lineage (NCBI taxonomy): Eukaryota > Metazoa > Chordata > Mammalia > Primates > Cercopithecidae > Theropithecus > Theropithecus gelada. The sequence goes on from NC_037681.1 coordinate 15,666,066, forward strand.
ATGTTATCTAAATAATATATTTAAGAGCTTCCAGATAGCTGAACACATGCAGGTGCCCAGGGAGAGCAGGAAACTCCATCCCCTGTTCCCCATGACCTGCCCTATGCATCTCTTCTACCTAAGTGGTTTTTTTTTTTTCTTTCTTTCTTTTTTGAGATGGAGTCTCACTCTGTTGCCCAGCTGGATGCAATGGTGCGGTCTCAGCTCACTGCAACCTCCGTCTCCCAGATTCAAATGATTCTCCTGCCTCAGCCTCCCGAGTAGCTGGGATTACAGGCGTTTGCCACCACACCCAGCTAACTTTTTGTATTTTTAGTAAGGACGGGGTTTCACCATGTTGGCCAGGCTGGTCTCAAACTCCTGACCTCAGGTGATCCACCCGCCTTGGCCTCCCGAAGTGCTGGGATTACAGGCACGAGCCACCACACCCAGCCCTGGCTGTTCAATGTTATTAAAAAATCCTTCTAGCTTGAATTCTCTCCTTACTTGAAAATTCCCTCCCAGATTTTTCCCCTATGTTGTCTTCTTTTTTCCCCCACTCTGTCACCCAGGCTGGTACGCAATGGAATACATAATCTTGGCTCACTGCAACCTCAAACTCCTGAGCTCAGGTGATCCTCCCGCCTCAGCCTCTCAACTATTTGGAACTACAGGTATGCACCACCGTGCCCAACTAATATTTATTTTTTAAATTATCATTATTTTTTGAGACAGCCTTTTTATATAATTGTGGCTATTCTCTGACACAACACCAAAACTTAACAACTAGTAGTTTCTCTTTTTTTGGGATGGAATCTCGCTCTGTTGCCCAGGCTGGAGTGCAGTGGTGCCATCTCGGCTCACTGCAACCTTCACCTCCCAGATTCAAGTGATCCTCCTGCCTCAGCCCCTGGGGAGCTGGGACTACAGGCGTGCACCACCACACCTGGCTAATTTTTGTATTTTTAGTAGAGGCGAGGTTTCACCATGTTGGCTGGTCTCTGAACTCCTGACCTCAAGCGATCTGCCCACCTTGGCCTCCCAGACTGCTGAGATTACAGGCATGAGCCACACCATGGCCAGCCCCATCTAATTTTTGGATTGTTTTTTAGAGACAGGGTCAGCTGGGTGTTGCTATGTTGCCTAGGCTGTTCTTGTACTCCTGGCCTCAAGGAATCCTTCTGCTGTGGCTTCCCTGCAGGTGTGAGCGACCGCACCTAGCCTGCCCTATATAGTCTTCATTTAGATTTTCTCTCTATTTAGCTCTATTTATCACACCTGATTAGACCCTCACAGCTCCATCTGCTTGCCTATGAAAAGTTCTGGTCATTCCAATCTTGAGGTGTCCTTCATACTCGCCAGAGAAACCGTTGTCTACTTTCCCTGCTTCTTTTCTCAACACCCCGCAGCACACCGTGTACTGTAAACGTAGCATTGTATATGAAAAAAAAAAGTAATAGATACAGAATTCCTGTTAATCCCAAGAAATGTAGGCACTTGATTTGGCAGGAGTCACACCAGAAGGGTGAAAATTTCTTGAATGTTTATCAAAATCACCTGGAAGCTTTTTAAAACAGATTCTTGGCTTTGATGCACAAAGTAAACAAATAAACAAACACTATGTTTATACTGCCCTTTCTTGATTTATAACTTTTAGGTATTATCTATTGACTTATTTTTGGTAGTTGGGATTTTAGTATCTTTATATGCCTCCTTTCTCTTAACCTTCCCTCCCTATTTTCCCAGTGAGGTTCTGTCACAACATTTAGTTAAATCAATCACCAGCATTTAGATAATGTGATATGGCTCACTGCCAAGCCAGATGATATGCCAAAATTATGGGGTTTTTTTCCTCCAATAACCTTGTGTTTTTCCTGAAGTTCATAAGTGCATTTATTTTTATGTGCTTCTTCCTATGTACTTATCGCTAATATTAATCCAAATACTCAGATCTATCTAATTTCCCCATGGCCCAAGCATGTCAATGACTGACAATTGTATTCGTCGTTGCTCCTACCCCCCTGCGGAGTTCCAATATGTATTTTAGGACCTTTAGACCTGGTTGTTAGCTACTTTCCTGGGACCTCCTTTGCTGTTCTCCCGTTCTGAACCCCATTTCCTAATCTCGTGTGCTCTTCAACCTCAACTTACCTCCTCATTTTGCTAAAACACTTCCTCCAGTATCTTCCTGGGGCCTCCAAGTGTTCAGACTCCCAGCTGTTTTTCTCAACAAATTTGTTTACTTCACATATATCTTCTTCTGCGACTGCTTAGCTACAATTTCCCCTTTTCTACTAAATGAGTTGTTCTCCACTGGACTAGGCTACAGGCAAAGAGAAGTGCTGAGCAAAAGGAGGAAAAGGCCTTTATAAAACCATTAGATCTTGGCTGAACACTCTGGCTCACGCCTGAAATCCCAGTACTTTGGGAGGCTGAGGCAGGCAGATCACCTGAGGTCAGGAGTTTGAGACCATCCTGGCCAACATGGTGAAACCCTGTCTCTACTAAAAATACAAAAATTAGCTGGGCGTGGTGGCGCATGCCTGTAGTCCCAGTTACTTGGGAGGCTGAGGTAGGAGAATTACTTGAACCCAGGAGGTGGAGGTTGCAGTGAGCCAAGATCATGCCACTGTACTCCAGCCTGGGCAAGAAGAGTGAAACTCTGTCTCAAAAAAAAAAAAAAAAGAAAAGAAAAGAAAAGAAAACCCAGTACCTGATGGTGTCACTGCTGAATTCTACTAAACATTTAAAGAAGTAACACCAATTCTTCAAAAAATCAAAGAGGAAGGAGTACTTCTAAATTCATTTTATGAGGCTAACACTAGCCAAATACCAAAACCAGACAAGGACACAAGAAAATAAAGAAAACTAGAGGCCAATATCTCTGATGAACATAGACGTAAAAATCCCCAACAAAATACTAGAAAACCGAATTCAACACCACACTAAAAAGATCATTTACCATGATTAAGTGGGACTCATTCCAGGGATACAAGGATGATTCAACATATACAAACCAATAAACATGATGATTTACATTAACAGAATTACATATAAAAACCATACGATCGGCCGGGCGCGGTGGCTCAAGCCTGTAATCCCAGCACTTTGGGAGGCCGAGATGGGCGGATCACGAGGTCAGGAGATCGAGGCCATCCTGGCTAACCCGGTGAAACCCCGTCTCTACTAAAAAATACAAAAAACTAGCCGGGCGAGGTGGTGGGCACCTGTAGTCCCAGCTACTCGGGAGGCTGAGGCAGGAGAATGGCGTAAACCCGGGAGGCGGAGCTTGCAGTGAGCTGAGATCTGGCCACTGCACTCCAGCCTGGGCGACAGAGCGAGACTCCGTCTCAAAAAAAAAAAACAAAACAAAACAAAAAAAACATACGATAATTTCAATAGATGATAAAAAGCATTTGAGAAACTTCAACCTCACTTCATGATAAAAATTCTCAACAAACTGGGTATAGAAGGAACATTGTCAAAACAACATGGACCATGTATGACAAATATATGAGTTATTCTGAATGGGGGAAAATGGAAAGCCTGTCCTCTAAGATCTGGAACAAGGCAAGTCCGCCCACTTTCACCACTTTTATTCAGCATAATACTAGAAATCCTAGCCAGGGCAGCTAGGCAAGAGAAAGAAATAAAGGGCATCCAAATAGGGAAGGAAAAAGTCAAATTATCCTTATTGCAGATGACATTATCTTATATTTAGGAAAACTCTACCAACAGTCCGCCAGAACTGATAAACAAATTTCATAAAGTTGTGGTATACAAAATCAACATACAAAAAATCATTGCATTTCTAGAAATCAACGGCAAACAATCTGAAAAACAAACCAAGAGACCAATCACATGTAGGTACCTACAAAAAATACCTAGAAATGAATGTAACCAAGTAAGTAAAATATCTGTACAATGAAAAGTATAAAACACTGATGGAGGAAGTTAAAGAGGACACTGTGTTAGCCCATTTTCATGCTGCTCATAAAGACCTACCTGAGACTGGGTAATTTATAAAGAAAAAGAAGTATAGTGGACTCACAGTTCCACATGGCTGGGGAGGCCTCATAATCATGGTGGAAGGTGAAAGGCATGTCTTACATGATGGCAGGTAAGAGAATGAGAACCAAGCAAAAGGGGTTTCCCCTAATAAAACCATCAGCTCTCATGAGACTTATTCACTACCATGAGAACAGTACAGGGAAAACTGCCCCCATGATTCAATTATCTCCCACTGGGTCCCTCCCACAACACATGGGAATTATAGGAGCTATAAATCAAGATGAGATTTGGGTGGGGACATAGCCAAACCATATTGCACACATGCACACAAAAATGGAAAGATAGCCCATGCTCATGGATTGAAAGGATATTGTTAAAATGTCCATGGTACCCAATGCAATCTATAGATTCAATATGCTCCCTATCAAAATACCAATGCCATTCTTCACAGAAATAAAAAATATCCTAAAATTTATACGAAACTATGAAAGACACCAAATAGCCAAAGCAATCCTGAGCAAAAAGGATTGCTGTCCCTTGGGCCTGCTGTCCCTTGGGCTTGTGTGCCTCTTCCTTCTGCTTCCGTCTGTATTCTTTCTCTGCAGTAACCCATAACAAAACAAAGCTGAAGGCATCACACTCCCTAACTTCAAAATATACTAAAATGCTATAATAACCAAAACAGCATGACCTGTGTATAAAACCATGACACATAACCAAATGGAATAGAATAGAAAACCCAGAAATAAATTCACACATTTGCAGTCAACTCGTTTTTGACAAAAGCTCTAAGAACATGTACTTGGGAAAGGAGAGTATCTTCAATAAATAGTGCTGGAAAAACTGAATATCCATATGCAGAAGAATAAAATTAGACCCCCTCTCTCTCACCATATACAAAAATCAAATAAAAATGGATTAAAGACTGATATGTAGGCTGGGTGCAGTGGCTCAAGCCTGTAATCCCAGCACTTTGGGAGGCGGAGACGGGTGGATCACGAGGTCAGGAGATCGAGACCATCCTGGCTAACACGGTGAAACCCCCTCTCTACTAAAAAATACAAAAAACTAGCCAGGCGAGGTGGTGGGCGCTTGTAGTCCCAGCTACTCGGGAGGCTGAGGCAGGAGAATGGCGTAAACCGGAGAGGCGGAGCTTGCAGTGAGCTGAGATCCGGCCACTGCACTCCAGCCTGGGCGACAGAGCGAGACTCCGTCTCAAAAAAAAAAAAAAAAAAAAAAAAAAGACTGATATGTAAGACTTGAAACTATAAAACTACTAAAAGAAAACATAGAGGAACCACCTTAGGACATTAATCTGGGCAAAGATTTTATGGAGAAGAATTCAAAAGCACAGGCAACCAAAGCGAAAATAGATCAAAGGGATTACATCAAGCTAAAAAGCTTCTGCACAGCAAAGGAAATAACAGAGTGAAAAGACGACCTACAGAAAGGGAGAAAATATTTGCAAACTATGCATCTAACGGTTATGCAAACCATTGTTATATACCAGAATATATAAGGAACTCAAATAACTCAATGGCAAAAAGTCAAATAATTGGATTTAAAAGTTTGAATAGACATTTATCAAAAGAAGATATACAAATAGCCAACGGGTATATGAAAAAATGCTAATTATCAGGGAAAGGCAAGTCACAACCACGATGAGATACTATTTTACCCTAGCTAAAATGTCTATTATCAAAATGACCAAAAAAAAAAAAATAGCAGATAATGGCAAGGCTGTGGAAAGAGGATAACAGTGGTACACTGTTGAGAGGAATGTATATTAGTACAACCACTATGGAAAAGCAGTCTGAAGGCTCCTCAAAAAACTGAAAATAGAGCTACCATACGATCCAGCAATCCTGCTGCCGTGTCTATATCCAAAAGAAAGGAAATCACTATGTGGAAGAAATAGGTGCACTCCCGTGCGTATTGCAGCAAAACTCACGATAGCCAAGATGTGGAATCAACTGAAGTGTCAGTCAACAGATGAATGGATAAAGAAAATGTGGTACCTATACACAGTGGAATATTATTCAGCCATAAGAAAAGGGATATCCTGTCATTTGCAGCAATATAGATGGAACTGGGGGTCATTATGTTAAGTGAAATAAGCCAGGCACAGAAAGACAAATATTGCATGTTCTCACTCATATGTGGGAACTTAAAAAATTGATCTCATGGGGGTAGAAAGTAGAAGAATGATTACCAGAGGCTAGGAAGAGGGCATGGACGAAGAGAGGTTGGTTAATGGGCATAAACATACAGTTAGATAGAAGGAATCCATTTTAGTGTTTGATAGCCCAGTAGGGTGACTAGTTAACAATAATTTAATGTGTATTTCAAAATAGCTAGAAGGAAAGATTTGGAATGTTCCCAACACAAAGAAATGCTAAACGTTTGAGGAGATGGATATCGTAATTACCCTGATTTGGTCATTACCTATTGTATGCTTGCATCAAAATATTGCATGTACTTCATAAATGTGTACAATTATGTATCAGTTTGTTAAAGTTTGTTTTTTAAAGGTAGATTTCTCTGGAGTGCCAGTATCTGGACCACTGGGAGACACTGTTACCTCTGTAGAGAGAGTAGCGAGACGGGGCTTGAGTTCTGGAGCAGCCTCTGCCTTTGGTTAGCCATCTGTCTTTGAGCATGTCTTCTCTAGCCTTCTGTTTGTTTCTAAGGTGAGAAAATTAGATACCATGTCCTCTGAGAAGCCATGCAGCGCTTAAATGTGATATTTCATGTCTAGCGCTTGTCACAGTACCTGGCACACAGTGAATGCTCCGGCAGTGTCTGAGAGCTGCAAGGATGGTATTATCATCAGTCCTCTCCCAGATAACTGCAGCACTTCCTCCCTGGTGTTCCTGTTTCCACTCTTGCTTCCGTTTTCCACATAGTAGCCAGAGTGACCTTTGAAGAAACATAAATGGAACAAATGATAAAGCTTCTTTAACATAAAATGTATGATCACAATTGTGCAGTGAAGGATTAACTGGCCAGGTGTGGTGGCTCAGGCTTGCAGTCCCAGCACTTTGGGAGGCTGAGGCAGGTGGATCACTTGAGGTCAGGAGTTCAAGACCAGCCTGGCCAGCATGGCAAAACCTCATCTCTACTGAAAATACAAAAAGTTAGCTGGGCGTGGTGGCGGGCACCTGTAGTCCCAGCTACTTGGGAGGCCGAGGCAGGAGAATTGCTTGAACCTGGGAGGCAGAGGTTGCAGTGAGCTCTAATCGTGCCACTACACTCTAGCCTGGGCGACACAGTGAGACTTTGTCTCAAAACAATAATAATAATAACTTTCCCCAAAGAAGTGTTTGGTGGTTGCTCAGCTCCTGGGTGGTAACCTCTAAGCCTGGAAGGTCCTGCCTGATGAGATAAGGTGCCTTTGTTTATCTGGGGGCCTTGGGCTACCAAGATCGTGTATGCCAATTGATATGTGGCTTGGGGGACGATGGGCCACACAGTAGCAGCTCCACTTTTGGAGGGCCTGGAGACTAAGGTCAGCTACCTGGTCCATCAACCACACCCACACGACTGACTCCCAAGCAAAACCCAGACACCAAGGCTCACATGAGCTTCCCTGTTTGGCAGCAGTCTGTGTGTGTTGTCATGCATTGTGCTGGAACAGTTAAGCACTGTCCATGGAATTCCAGTGGGAGAGACTCCTGGAAGCTTGTGCCTACTGTCCCTTGGGCCTCTGTGCCTCTTCCCCCTGCGTCATTCTGTATTCTTTCTCTGCAACAAACCACAACCCCCAGCACTTTGGGAGGCCAAGGCAGGCAGATCGTTTGAGGTCAGGAATTCCAGACCAGCCTGGCCAACATGGTGAAGCCCCATCTCTACTAAAAATGCAAAAAAAATTAGCCAGGCATGGTGGCTGTCACCTGTAATCCCAGTTACTCGGGAGGCTGAGGTAGGAGAATTGCTTGAACCTGGGAGGCAGCAGTTGCAGGGAGCTGAGGTCACGCCACTACACTGCAGTCTGGGCAACAGAGTGACTCCATCTCAAAAACAAAAAAAAATAGCCATGAATATAATCACTTCTGAGTTCTGCAAGCCCTTGTAACAAATCATTGAACCTACAAGTGGCCGTGGGGACCCCTAAATTGCAATGCTTTTTAAATTTTTCTTTTTTGTTTTTGAGATGGAGTTTCGCTCTTGTTGCCCAGGTTGGAGTGCAATAGCATGATCTCGGCTCACCATAACCTCTGCCTCCCGGGTTCAAGAGATTCTCCTGTTTCAGTCTCCTGAGTAGCTGGGATTACAGGCATGCGCCAACACGCCCAGCTAATTTTGTATTTTTAGTAGAGATGGGGTTTCTCCACGTTGGTCAGGCTGGTCTCGGACTCCTGACCTCAGGTGATCCGCCCACTTTAGCCTCCCAAAGTGCTGAGATTACAGTCGTGAGCCACCACGCCTGGCCTTGCAATACTTTTTTTAAGTTAAAAATCTAACAAAGACAGAGTACTCACCCTTAATAAACAACCAACATGCACCTAATGTCTACCTGTTGAGACAATCTTGAGTAAGATATCTTTTAGAAAAATCTGGTGAAAAACTTCCATTTTACGATATGTGAAAGTGCTTTGCTTTAGTGAGTGCTGGCGTTCCCCCTATTTTAGACTTACAGATCGTTTACTACCCTGTTTAAAAGCCCAGTGGCTTCTTGGTACAGCTGGTATAAAATCCTAACTCCTTTTTATAGTTTACAAAGTCCGAATGACCCTGCCCCTGCCCAACTCTCTGACCCTGTGTGGCATCACTTGCTCCTTTCCTCCATGCTCTGCCCACCTTGGCCTTTCTGCGGTTTTTAGACAGGCCAAACTTCCTCCAGCCTTGGGGCCTTTGTGCGTGCTGTTTCCTCTGCAAGGAGAGCTGGCTCCGTGTTGTCCTTTCGTACGCAGCTTCTCCCAGGAAGTTTCTGGCCTTGAGAAAAATAGCCATCCCAACAGTCTCTATAACTTGGCACATGCCTCCATGGCCAGCTAATTTTTTGTATTTTGGTGGAGACAGGGTTTCACCATGTTGCCCATGGCTGGTCTCAAACTCCTGAACTCAGGCAGTCCACTCGTCTGAGCCTCCCAGAGTGCAAGGATTACAGGAGTGAGCCACCGCACCCAGCCAATTTTTGTATTTTTAGTGGAGATGGGGTTTTGCCATTTTGGCTAGGCTGGTCTCGAACTCCTGACCTCAGGTGATCCGCCCGCTCGGCCCCCTAAAGTGGTGGGATTACAGGCGTGAGCCACCACACTTGGCCCATCAGTACTTTCCTGATCACTGAGGAGTTTTCAAGGCTTTGAGTCCTGGAAGCTGCTCCCAAAGATTGTATGTCATTAACACTAGATGGCGTCAGAAACTGATCTGATGCACCAGCCAAACCTTGAACTCCAGGTCCGGAGCTCATCAGGCCCAGAAACCACCATTTCCCTTACTTTTATTTTAAAATTGAGCAAAAACAGAGTATCAACTCTAAGTAACAGCTATGTAACCTCTTCCAATATATAAAATACTCCTTGGAGTTAATCTGATGAAGGAAATCTATGGTATGTGAAGTTATCTTTTTGAATGAATTTTAGCTATCTCTAATCTTTTTCTCTTAAAAAATATTTTTAGGCATATGAAAAGGTTTTACTATAATAAGCACCTACATGCCCATCCCCCAGGCCAAGAAATCAAGAATATAGGCTCATGCCTGTAATCCCAGCATTTTGGGAGGCCAAGGCGGGTGGATCACCTGAGGTCAGGAGTTCAAAACCAGCATGGCCAACATGGTAAAACCCTGTCTCTACTAAAAATACAAAAATTAGCTCAGCAAGGTGGTGTGCACCTGTAATCCCAGCTACTCGGGAGGCTGAGGCAGGAGAATCGCTTTAACCCAGGTGGTGGAGGTTGTAGTGAGCTGAGATCGTGCCACTGCACTCCAGCCTGGGCAACAGAGCAAGACTCTGTCTCAAAAAAAAAAAAAAAAAAAAGAAAAGAAAAGAAAAAGAAATCAAGAATATAAATATAGTAGTCATCCCCATGGGTATGTTTTACCTCTCAAATTTCTCTCTCTCCCTGTTCCACATTTCCTACTCTGAAAAGACTAACTCTATGTGCATGTCCATTTATAGGATCCCTGAATAAATACCACAGATACACCAGAAACCCACTATACTGCCATTGCCTCTCCACTGGGGGACAGACGTCAGGGGAGCCTCTCTTTTCAATGCATTCTCTCAGTACTATTTAAATCTTTTTCATTAAAAAAGTAATATCCTATTCAAAATAGTAAATATATAAGCTTTGAAAATTGCCAGCCTGTATCTGGATTTTAAAGGGGGGTTTCTTAAACCAGGTGCAGTGGCTCACACCAATAATCTCATCACTTTGGGAGACCAAGGTGGGAGGATTTCTTGAGGCCAGAAATTTGAGACCAGCCTGGGCAACATAGTAAGACTCTGTCTCTACCAAAAGTTTAAAACTTAGCCGGGTGTGGTGGTGCAAGCCTGTGCACTTGGGAGGTGCACAGGAATGGGAGGCTGAGGCAGGATAGCTTGAGCATAGGAGTTCCAGGTTACAGTGAGCTGTGATGGTGCCACTGCACTCCAGCCTGGGCAACACAACAAGATTCTATCTCAAAAAATAAATTATAAATAAAGAAAAGAGTGTTTCTTCTCTTTTTTACCATCTGAAACCTCACTTGGTTTAAAATCCTTTTTCTTAAAACAAACAAACAAAAAACAGCTTTACTGAGACAAAATTCAGACACCATACAATTCGCCTATTTAAAATGTATGAGTCGATGGTTTTTAGTGTAAAATTCTCTCTATTAGGGCTCATTTACTATGAACCCTAAGGGATTCTGGGTTTTTCTCCTCCACAAAGGCACTCTGGCCCCCTAGGCTGGGCAGGTGTGAAGCCTCCACCTGCTTCCCTGCTTCCGTGGTCTTCTTTTTGAGCCCTCAATCGTCTCCCTCACATGCACACTGTCCCCCTCCCCTGCTGTGCAGAAAGGTCTGATGAAATATTCAGCAAACCACCAGGTGCGGTGGCTCATGCCTGTAATCCCAGCACTTTGGGAGGCGGAGGTGGCCAGATCACTTGAGCTCAGGAGTTTGAGACCAGCCTGGCCAAGATGGGGAAACCCCGTGTCTACTAAATATACAAAAAATTAGCTGGGGGTGATGGTATGTGCCTATCATCCCAGCTACTTGGGAGGCTGAGGCAGGAGAGTTGCTTGAAACCCGGAGGCGGAGGTTGCAGTGAGGATAGTGAGACACCATCTCAAAAAACAAAACAAAACAAAACAAAAAACAGATTCAGCAAACCTAGGGGTACTGTGAGGAACTCAGGTATTATACTTGATAAGCTTCTGTATTGTTTGAAAATTCTACAAGTAGCATGTCTCCTATTTTCATTTAAAAATATATTTGAAGTCTTATCTCTTCCCAGCATTTGTCAGTTCTAATCTGCGTATATGAAAAATAGCAGGAGGAGTAGGAGGAAAATGGAGCACCCATGCTTCCTGGAGGGCAAGCCCTGTCTCTTATTCTTATTTTTATTTATTTATTTTCTTTGAGACAGGGTCTCGTTCCGTCACCCAGGCTGGAGTGCAGTGTCGTGATCACAGCTCACTACAGCCTCAGGCCCCCAGGGCTCAAGAGATGCTCCCACCTCAGCCTCACAAAGTGCTGTGGAATTATAGGCGTGAGCTACCGCACCTGGCCAGACCCTGTGCCTTAGGTCTTGAGTTTCCCAAATTTTCCTTTCTGCCTTCACTGGTAATGGAAGCCCTCTCCAGGCAATCATGCCCAGCACTGGCTATAACCCTGGAGGGGCGCAGAGGCAGCCCACAGTTCCAGGGGAGGGGGCAGGCCCTGCTGGGAGGGAAAGTGACTTGTTCCAAGTCACAGAGCGGCAGAGCAAGTTTCTGCTCCAACATGAGTGCCCTTGAGTGTGCCAAACAAGCTTTCCCTCACGTCTGGGTGTTGAGCGCAGCCGTCATTTGGGGCGCCTCCGTGGGCAGCCGCCTTTGACAGGTTGCAGCCCAGGCCAGAAGGCAGGAGAATGCCGGAGAGAAAACGTCAGAGAGGACGCCAGGCCAGCTGGAGTCCTGCCTGCCTGTGGCCTGTTCCCCACCTGGAGACCCTCCCAAGCACCTCACATCCATGCACACACAGGACCCTCTCTAACCATTTTTATCACCTATTTCTCACTTCCTTTTTCAGCACTACATTCCCAGTGGCTCTTATTGTCCTTCGCAACCCCACTTAATGTTGAAAAGCTTTAAATCCACGTTAATGAAGCATAATAGTGATCCTAGGCGCTCAGTAGGGAGTTATTGATTTGGGGTGTCTTTCAGGGCTATTTCTGTACGTCATTAGAACGTAGCTCACAGTGTTTCCTAATGTACCAACCACACCAAGACCTATTTTTCTTTCTGGGAAAACATTCAGTATTACCACTAGCATTACTTTTTTCCCCCTTTTTATTTTTATTGCATGTCCAGACACTCGATAATAACTGATATAGGTTGGTCCTGTTAATGCATCAACTGTTTCCATTTTTTCAGAGTTTTTCCTGGTCCACACAGATAGAGAGCTGTATTCTCACATTAGTATTCCACTGGCATGATGGTCAGTGGTACAATCTAAAGCCATACACTCAATTGCTCCTGTCCAATTTTGTCTTTGATGAAATACAAATGTAAAATGTTTTGGCGTGTCATTTTCCAAGCGTTTCTCTTTTTTTTTTTTTTTTGCAGAAATACATGTTATTGATAAGCGCAAGGTCAGAATAAGCAATATTCTCCCTGGCTTCCAGCACTCCCACCAGGGGGCATCCAGGAGAAAAGGTCACCGTGCCCTTGGGAGCTTCTCTATGTGATGTCAATCAGCATGCACGCCTACTCTGAAGCCACACAAGGCAGCCACAAAGCATGTGTAGCTGGGACCCAAGATTGTGCCCAAAAGCATGTATAGCTGGGACCACCGTATGTGTCACCAAATCTTTTCCTCTAAGCACACAGAGAGAGCACATTGCATCTAGAGAAATAAGAGATGTGGTCGAGCGCAGTGGCTCACGCCTGTAATCCCAGCACTTTGGGAAGCAGAGGCAGGTGAATCACTTGAGGTCGGGAGTTTGAGAGCAGCCTGGCCAACACGGTGAAACCCCGTGTCTACTAAACATACAAAAATTAGCCGGGCGTGGTGGCACGCACCTGTAGTCCCAGCTACTTGGGAGGCTGAGGCAGGAGAATAGCTTGAACCTGGGAGACAGAGGTTGCAGTGAGCCGTGATCATGCCATTGCACTCCAACCTGGGTGACAAGAGCAAAACTCCATCTCAAAAAAAAAAAAAAAGAGAGAGAGAGAGAGAAATAAGAGATGAGTTCTGGCCAGGGAAATGTGGACAGAAGAGTGTGGGTGATGATTAGGGCCGGCCCCTAAAAACCTCTCGTGTGAGCGAAAAGAACAAGGAGTTTCACTCTTTTCTGACCAGTCAGCTGTGTACTCATTCAAAAAGTGTTAAGTTCCTTGTTTGTAATAGTGTCTTGCTCAATAATTTGAGAAACATTGGTTTAAACTTGTTTATTTATTGCAGAACTTCTCAGAGACTTTATTTATTTATATTGATTGATTGATTGATTGATTTTTTGAGATGGATCTCACTCTGTCGCCCAAGCTGAAGTGCAGTGGGATGATATTGACTGACTGCAGCTTCTGCATCCCGGGTTCAAGCAATTCTCCTGCTTCAGCTTTCCAAGTAGCTGAGACCACGCCTAGCTAATTTTTGCATTTTTAGGAGAGATGGGGGTTTCACCACGTTGGCCAGGCTGGTCTTGAACCCCTGACCTCAAATGATCTGCCCGCCTCAGGCTCCAAGAGTGCTGGGATTACAGACATGAGCCACTGTGCCCAGCAGGGGCATATTTTTGTAACAAATAGCCAGGTCTTAGCCCATCACAAACAGCCAAACTTCAGCTAATCAAGGCAGCCAACTGATCACATCATGCTCAAATAAGGCAAGTGCCTAGCAGTAGCCAATCAGGTGATTTCTCTGCTTCTGTGTTCAGTCTATAAAAGTGCACTGCTCACGCTTACAGGTGGAGCCCTTGGAACCTCTTCTGCTTATGAGTACTGCCTGACTCATTAATTGTTAATTGTTCAAATCAACTGTTACATTTATTTTGTCTGCAGTTTTTCTTTTGACACATTGCATATTAGTATTTTCCAAAGCCTTCAAGGCCCTAGACTGAACCAGCTCAAGACAAGTGTTGGGCAGCTGACACTGTGGCACTAAGCTCCAAGTGGCACTAAAACAAGCAATCAAAGAAAAAATAGATAAACTGGACTTCATCAAAATTTAAAATGTTTATACGTCAAAGAACACTATTAGGACAATAAAAAGACAACCCACAGCATGGGAGAAAATATTTGCAAACCATATCTCTGATAAGGGATTAGTATCTAGAATATATAGAAGACTCTGACAGATCAGAAATAAAAAGACAAATAACCCAATTAAGAAATAAAATCTGGCAGCAGCAGTGGCTCATGCCTGTAATCCCAGTACTTTGGGAGGCCGAGGTGGGTGAATCACTTGAGGTCAGGAGTTCAAGACCAGCCTAGCCAACATAGTGAAACCCCATCTCTACTAAAAATACCAAAATTAACTGGGCATGGTTGTGGGTACCTGTAATCCCAGCTGAGATTATAGGAGGTTGAGGCAGGAGAAACACTTGAACCTGGGAGCTGGAGGTTGCAGTGAACCGAGATCATGCCTCTCTAGTCCAGCCTGGCCGACGGAGCAAGACTCCGTCTCAAAAAAAAAAAAGAGGTAAGGAAATAAAATCTTCATTGTCCAAAGAACATATACAAATGACCAAGAAGAACAGGAAAAGATGTTCAAGTCATTAGTCATTAGGGGAATGCTAATCAAGCCCACAATGAGATACTACTTCACATCCGCTAGGATTGCTGCACTGAAAAAAGTGGACAATAATAAGTGCCAGCAAAGATGTGAAGAAATTGGAACCCTCATAAATTGCTACTGGGAATGTAAAATGATGCAGCTGCTTTTGAAGATTGTCAGTTCCTCAAAAAGTTAAACATAGAACTATCCTATGACTTAGCAATTCTCCTCCTAGGTATATAACCAAGAGAAATGAAAACATATGTCTATGCAAAAACATGTATAGAAATGTCCATAACAGTATTGCTAGTCATAGCCAAAATGTGGAGACAGCCCAAATATCCATCAGTCGATGAATGGATAAACAAAATGTGGAACAGCCTTACAATGACCAATGATTTGGCAATAAAAAGGAATGAAGTACTGACACATGCTACAACATGTGAACCTCAGAACAATCCGCTAAGTGAAAGAAACCAGACACATACAAAAGGAAGACACATATTGTATGGTCTCATTTGTGTGAAATGTCCAGAATAACAAATCTGTAGAAATATAAAGTAGATTAATGATTGCTAGGAGCTGGGGAAAGAGGTGAATGGGGAGTGGCTGCTAATGGGTACTTGGTTTCTTTTCGGGGTGACAAAAATATTCTGGAATTAGATAGTAGTGATGGTTGTACAACTTCGTGAACATACTAAAAACCACTGAATTGCATTTATGGCTGTAATTGTAAAAGGGTGAACTTAATGGTACATGAATCACATCTCAATGATAATAATTTTTAAAATCATTAGAATAAATGGGGCACCAGAGCCACTGCCCATTTATTCTAATGACTTTAATGATTTATGCCTGTAATCCCAGCATTTTGGGAGGCCAAGGTGGGAGGATTGCTTGAGGCCAAGAGTTAAAGACCAGCCTGGCAACATAGCAGGACTACATCTCTAAAAATAAAATTAAAATTTCAGGCTGGATACGGCAGCTCATGCCTATAATTCCAGCACTTTGGGAGGCTGAGGTGGGAGGATTGCTTGAGCCCAGGGATTGGAGGCCAGCCTGAGCAATGGCAAGACCCCATCTCTACAAAAAAATTTAAAAATTAGCTAGGTATGGTGATGCACTCTTGTGATCCCAGCTACTCAGGAGACTGGCTGCAGCAGGAGGCGGATCACTTGAGTCTAGGAGGCTTCAGTGAGCCTTGATTGTTCCACTGCACTCCACCCTGGGCAACAGAGTGAGACCTTGTCAAAAAAAAAAAAAAAAAAAGGAAGGAAGGAAGGAAAAAAGAAATAAATAATAAAATTTTAGCCAGAGGCAAGAGATTGAAAAAAAAATTAATAAAGTAAATGGCAAGTAGGATGGCCATTAACACTGGCTTGCACACAGGACTCTTCATATAACTGGCAAAATATAAAATGGCTTCGAGATGAAAAATCAAAGCAAAATCAAAGCACCATTGCTCCGCTGCACCAATTTTTATTTTTATTTATTTTTATTTTTATTTTTTTGAGATGGAGTCTCGCTCTGTCACCCAGGCTAGAGTGCAGTGGCGTGATTTCAGCTCACTGCAAGCTCCGCCTCCCGGGTTCACGCCATTCTCCTGTCTCAGCCTCCCAAGTAACTGGGACCACAGGCGCCCGCCACCACGCCCAGCTAATTTTTGTATTTTTAATAGAGATGGGGTTTCACCATATTGGTCAGGCTGGTCTTGAACTCCTGACTTCAGGTGATCCACCTGCCTCAGCCTCCCAAAGTGCTGGGATTACAGGCATGAGCCACCGCGCCCGGCCTAATTTAAACTTTTATCTAAACTCTTTAATATTTTTGCTGTGAAATCGCTAGATTCAGAAAGTTAGTAAAGAAAACTGGAGAAGGAGAACTATAGAATAGTAGGGAAGTGTTTCCTCTATGCAAACCAGGAGAAAAAACACGTCAATTATTTCGAGCAGCTCTTTGGGAGCATGCGCAACCTATACCGTTCAGCAATAAATTGTAGAAAAATGGTGACATGAAAGATAATTCTGAAAAATGCAAACGTTGTCATTTAGAGCCGGACAATGTTGACCATTATCTGAGACCCATGCTCATGGAAAAGAGCAACAGTGACAAGTCCACCACCCGTTTGTTTTCTGAAATCCCCCCACGCTTTTGTGTTCCAGTAAAGTGCCAACCCTAATCACCAAGAACAGTCCTTTCCCATATGCTTAGATAAGACTTGCTGTCTACTCTTTCTCATAATGCTGTGGGCCTCGTGGATTACTCTCAGGGCTACCTGCCTTTATAAAACCCAGACCCCTTGTCCACATTGAGGCATTCCTCATTAGTGAGTGACTCCATGTTGCAACAGCCTAAATAAAATCTTCTTAATT
The DNA here is from genome assembly GCF_003255815.1 of Theropithecus gelada. Classification (NCBI taxonomy): domain Eukaryota; kingdom Metazoa; phylum Chordata; class Mammalia; order Primates; family Cercopithecidae; genus Theropithecus; species Theropithecus gelada. Next base: position 15,683,332 of record NC_037681.1, read on the forward strand.
GTCCAGTGCATTTTGTCTTTCACCATCATGTAATACAATACATCCTTTATTTTGAACATAAAGAAAGAGGTGTACAGTTTTTCTTACTAGACAATCTGTTCTTTCTGTCCCCACAAAGAAAATATTGAAAAAATATTTTAAAAATGTCCCTTTGGAGGGATGCCAAATATTCACCAGCTGAGGGTACCCACAGCTGGAGATGCCCTGACCAGCTCTCTCAGATAAGAACTGTGCTACAGCCTTCTTTGAATGAAAATTCAACCCCTTGTGGTGACCAATCAAGGGAGTTTTTCTTTTATTTTTTAAAGCAAAACCTCTCCAAGGGCATGACAGTTTTACATTTCTAGAGAAACCATCATTAATCCAATGCCCAAAGCTGGTTCTTTTCTCCCAGAGCTCCTCAAATACCAAACATCTAGCTTTGTTCAGTTTGTTTGGATATTAAGTGGAAGTGTGCATGTGTAGAACCGGTTTTATGCCAGGTGATCAGCTTTTTCATATCATTAATACATCTGATTTCTGATTTATTTTAATACAGTGACCACTCTATGCGTGTCACTTCAAGCCATTATAATAAATCATGGATGGTAAACATACTCTGAGATGATCACAATCGAATAGCACATTGAACTTTCTCAGCAGAAACACTGTGGATAATGCATGCTTCAGTCTGTCAATGGGGTACATCACTGAATTGTCTGATACCTTCATGTAGCTGTTCCATTCCGGGATTCTTCCATAATCTGCTGGGCAGCCTCAGGAGCTCAACCTCAGGATTTCCCAGAATCTTTTTTTTTTTTTTTTTGAGACGGAGTCTCGCGCTGTCGCCCAGGCTGGACGCTGTCGCCCAGGCTGGAGTGCAGTGGCCGGCTCTCAGCTCATTGCAAGCTCCGCCTCCCGGGTTTATGCCATTCTCCTGCCTCAGCCCCCCAAGTAGCTGGGATTACAGGCACCCGCAACCTCGCCTGGCTAGTTTTTTGTATTTTCAGTAGAGACAGGGTTTCACTGTGTTAGCCAGGATGGTCTCGATCTCCTGACCTCGTGATCCGCCTGTCTCGGCCTCTCAAAGTGCTGGGATTACAGGCTGGAGCCACCGCGCCCGGCCCCCAGAATCATTTTTCTTTCCCCCATACTGAACCACTGGGGTTTGGGGGGTACGAAATGCTACAATATTGTACATGCATGGCAAATTCTTCTGTTACCTGTCCAAAGGGGATCCAGTGGCACCCTGGGCTGGGGCAAAGGGATTTGGAGGTTGAACTTTATCAAAGAAGCGGCTGAATCTGGAAAATCAGGGCCAAGAATAAAAGTGTGATTCATCCTGGAAACTGCCTGGGGTCCTCCCTCTTAGTGGGTACAGGATACAGCTTCAGGCTTGTCTAACAACACCTGTTCCAATGGTCGGAGTAGACAGCACACTGACTGCCACAGTCCTGCGGTCTGAAGTTTCCATTTTGCTGGTACTTTGGGGCAGGAGAGCCAACTCCCTTAGCATCAAGTTACTGCATGCTTACCGTGGAATGTTTGTGCTGTTTCAGAGGGAAAAAGCGAACTTTGCCCAGTGTCTCACCTATGAGTGCTATGAATGAGACGTTGCTTGGTGCAGCAGGGAGATATCTGAGCTGAGAGAGCTCAGCTCTGGTCTTCAGCTGTCAGTTTGGGGTTGTGTATTATTCTGTTTTCGTGCTGCTGATAAAGACATACCCGAGACTGAGCAACTTACGAAAGAAAGAGGTTTAATTGGACTTACAGTTTCACATGGCTGGGGAAACCTCACAATCATGGCAAAAGGAAAGGAGGAACAAGTCACATCTTATGTGCAGGCAAAAAATCAGAGAGCTTGTACAGGGAAATGCCACTTTTTAAAAACCATCAGATCTTGTGAGACTTATTCACTATCAAAGAAACAGCTGAATCTGGAAAATTGGGGCCAAGAATAAAAGTGTGATTCATCTCATGAGACTTATTCACTGTCAGGAGAATAGCTTGCCCCCATCTATCTCATCCCCATCTTGTCCCCACTATCAGAAAGGACTTGCCCCCATGATTCAATTACCTCCCACCAGGTCCCTTTCACAACATGTGGGAATTTAAGATCAGGTTTGGATGGGGACACAGCCAGACCATATCAGATTGGGAGACTTTGGACAAGTCATCCCTTTCCTTCCACCTGTCTTTCTTCATCTATAAAATAAAGTAACTGAATCAAATGAGCTAGGAAGCTCCTTCTAAACCTAGCTCTTTTTTTTTTTTTTTTTTTTTTTTTTTGACAGAGACTCACTCTGTCGCCTGGGCTGGAGTGCAATGGCGTGATCTCGGCTCACTGCCAACCTCCACCTCCTGGGTTCAAGCAATTCTCCTGCCTCAGCCTCCTGAGTACCTGGGACTATAGGCGCGCACCACCACGCCTGGCTAATTTTTGTATTTTTAGTAGAGATGGCATTTCACCATGTTGGTCAGGCTGGTCTTGAACTCCTGACCTCAGGTGACCCACCTGCCTCGGCCTCCCAAAGTTCTGGGATCACAGGCGTGAGCCACTGCATCCCCCAGGCTAAATCTAGCTTTTGCTCATCCATCTTTTTGAAAATGATGCAAAAAGTTTAGTTGATAGTGAACTAACAGCATTCTGTCTTGTCTTTTCTTTTTTCACGGACAGGGTCCGTCAGGCTATGTTGTACAGGCTGGCCTCCAACTCCTGAGCTCAAGCCATCCTCCTGCCTCAGCCTTCTGAGTAGCTGAGACTACAGGTAACAGAGTTCTTTCTGATATTAGGGTTAATATTGGGCCTGGATGTTTCTAGTGAAACTGCTTATCATTTTTTCACAACATATATATTGAGCATCTACTAGGCACTTGATAAAACAGTGAGGAAAATAAAGATTCCTACCCCACGTGGAACTTACATTGTAGCAGAAAAATGCAGACGCTAAACAATAAACACCATAAAAACAAGCTTATATAATAGGCAACAGATAATTTGGATAATTTCAGCAAAAGTGCCTAGCCAAGTGGAAACCCCAAACCAGTCTACTATGGAAATTGATTTGAATGCTTTGAATATTTTCATTGCTGTCTTTAACCAAGTAACCAGATTGCCCAGCTGTGGGAAGAGGATGGGGCTGGCCAAGAAGCTTGGATTCTTGCCTTAATTACGAGTTTAGTTTGTAAGTAAATAACCAAATCAAGCTGGGTTAAGCAAAAAGGGGGAATTTATGCTAAGAATCCAAGACTGAAAGCTGGACTCAGGACAGAGACTAGGATACCAGGGGTGCACACTTGTAGAAGGCACAACCGGTTTGTACAAGGGCAGGCCGACACCCAAGGGGAAGACATCAGTTCAGTGTTTAGGGGCTTCACCAGCCTGGTGGGCCCTCCACAGGGGCTGAAACAGCCCTGGACACCTCCAGGGGTCTGGGTGTCCTTCTTCTCCCCAGGCCAGGAGTCCTTCCACCACATCACACCAGGGACATTCAAGCAGCTGATATTCCACATTAAGTACATTTCACTATTTATTATTATTATTTTTGAGACAGAGTCTCACTCTATCACCCAGGCTGGAATGTAGTGGCACGATCTCCGCCCACTGCAACCTACGCCTCCCAGGTTCAAGCAGTTGTCCTGTCTCGGCCTCCCAAGTAGCTGAGATGACATGTGCCACCATGCCTGGCTAATTTTTTGTGTTTTTAGTAGAGATGGGATTTCACCATATTGGTCAGGCTGGTCTCGAACTCCTGACCTCAAGTGATCCACCCACATGGCCTCCCAGAGTGCTGGGATTACAGGCGTGAGCCACCAAACCCAGCCATTTCACTATTTTTAAAAAGTTAGAGCTGTTACTATTTGGTTTTATAAATGAATATTAATTTGACTTTGCCATTTTTCTCTTCATATTTGGGGGTCAGGATTCAAACATGGTTTCTTTTTTTTTTTTTTTTAATAGGATCTCACTCTGTCACCTAGGCTGAAATGCAGTGGCATGACCATGCTCACTGCAGCCTCAATTTCCTGGGTTCAAGCAATCCTCCCTCCTCAGCCACCCAAGAAGCTGGGACCATAGGTACATGCCACCATGCCTGGCTTATTTTAAAAGTTTTGTAGAGATGGGGGGGGCGTCTCACTACATTGCCCAGGCTGGTCTTGAACTCCTGGGCTCAAGCCTTCCTCCTGCCTCAGCTTTGCAGAGCGCTGGGATTACAGACATGAGCCACTGCGCCCAGCCTCAACCATTTTTGAGAGCCCTGGAACTCATACAGGCTCTGGGCCCAGTGTGGCTGGCTGCTCTGAACCTGCCTCTCTCCCAGAGCCTGGAGCTCAGCACACCTGAAACCTTCAGCCAACTCATCCTGATTGCTTCCTGCACCGAAGGGCCTCAGCTGAAATCCATCTCACTGTGGTCTCCGATGGTCAGATTTGATAAAGGGGCCAGGTAGGAACCTGAGCCACCTGGGGGATGGTTGTGACTCTCAAAGCAGACACATGTTCTCCATTAGCGGCCCTCCGAGGAGCCCAATTTCAGCAGAATCATTAAAAGTTGATGATTCTGCAAACGTCTTTTTGTCTGCTGTGGGGTGGCGGAAGCAGGGAAGTGTAGTTTTCCTCTGAAATGATGAAGCCCTAGGCAAAGAAAGGCAGTAAGACAATTCCATACTTAACCTTAGAGTGACCATGAAATTCAACACTGAAGACTTTTAAGAGAGATTCAGGAGGAGAGGAGAGCTTGGGTCACCACTGAGATACTTAAAGGTCAAGAGCTGGGGAAAAAAACCATCAAGAACTGCATTCAAATTAAATCAGAGGGCTGGGCACGGCGGCTCATGCCTGTAATCCCAGCACTTTGGGAGGACAAGGCGGGCAGATCAGGAGGTCGAGAGATTGAGACCGTCCTGGCCAACATGGTGAAACCCCATCTCTAATAAAAAAATACAAAAATTAGCTGGGCGTGATGGCGAGTGCCTGTAATCCCAGCTACTTGGGAGACTGAGGCAGGAGGATTGCTTGAACCAGGGAGTTGGAGATTGCAGTGAGCCGAGGTCGTGCCACTGCACTCCAGCCTGGCGACAGAGCAAGACTCCATCTCAATAAATAAATAAATAAAATCAGAGTGCAGAAGACCAGGGCTTAGCAGCATTATTATTATTTTTTTTTCCTCAAGAATTGAACCAGTCTCATTGTTTAGGCTTTGAGAGTTGCTTTGAGACATTGAACAACATCATCATGTGTGAGGGCATCCTTCTCATCCAGCCCTGGCTGGGCTGGGGTACAGCGTCTCCTCTCAGGAGGCCCTCAGCCCCACTTGGGGAGAACTACAAGCTGCAGAACTGCAAAGGGCCCTAGATACACAGATAAGTGAGCAACACGACTGAGGGGCTGCAAGCCTCTTGTAGTCGGAATTGATGCTTAAGCTGAGGTGGAGCTCCTGTTTCCTGATCCCCACCTGAGCTTTGCACTGACCACCCAAAACATGCATGTAAGTTGATTCATTTGGGAAAACTAGAGGCTGGGCACGGTGTCTCATGCCTGTAACCCCAGCACTTTGGAAGGCTGAGCTGGGAAGATCTCTCGAGACCAGCCTGGGCAACATGGTGAGACCCGTCTCTACCAAAAAGTTTAAGAAATTAGCCGGGTGCAGTGGCAGGCACCTACTGTCTCAGCTATTCAGGAGGCTGAGGAAGAATTGCTTGAGCCCAGGAGGTGGAGGCTGCAGTGAGCCACAGCACTCCAACCTGGGTGACAGAGCAAGACCTTGTCTCAAAGAAAAAGAAATGAAAAGAAAAACCGTAAGTCCTTTCTTTCTTTCCTTCTTTTCTTTCTTTCCTTCTTTTCTTTCTTTCCTTCTTTTCTTTCTTTCCTTCTTCTCTTTCTTTCCTTCTTCTCTTTCTTTCCTTCTTCTCTTTCTTTCTTTCCTTCTTCTCTTTCTTTCTTTCCTTCTTTCTTTTTTTGATGAGGTCGTGCTTTGTCTCCCAGGCTGGAGTGCAGTGATGCAATCACAGTATTGCACCCTTGAATACCTGGGTTCAAGCCATCCTCCTGCCTTGGTCTCCCTGAGTAGCTGGGACTACAGGTATGAGCCACCATGCCCAGCTAACTTTTTTTTTTCAGAGATGGGGTCTCACTATGTTGTCCAGGCTGGTCTTGAACTCCTAATCTCAAACAATCCTCCTTCCTTGGCCTCCCCAAAGTGCTGGAACTACAGGACAAGCCACCTTGCCCAACCTAGAAGTGATTTCTAAATTCTGAATAATATTTCTACAATTAATTAATTTGCTAATACAAATACTAGTTTAGAAACATAGTACTTAAAGTTGACTGTTTTTCTTTTCCATAACAGTACAGTTTATGCTCAGTGGGTTTTGCCTGTTGACCTATTTCTCTCTGGCTATTTGTCACAGACCCACAGTTGTTTAACGTCACCACCGGATCTGGGAAAAATGGCTTATGGGCAGTTTCACGTCATAAAATCTTCTTGCTATTATTAAACAGAAAAAAACGCCCGTGAGCTCAAAGAAGGAGAGTGCTGTTCATGAGGTTGGAGGCATTTTGCAATGGGTAGGTCATAGCCATATGAAATGTTTGCTTCCTCTGTTTCTCTTCAGCTCTTTCCCTGGGCAGTTCTGTGTGTGCCTCTCCTCCTAGGTGAGCCATGCTAATTGTCCTCCCCTGAGAGAAGAAGCTCTAGGGGTCAGGAATGTCTCAGCTTGACATGGGAGGTGTCAGAATAAGGCTGTTCTTGTCCTTCCCTGTGCCCTGAGCATGTGGCAGCATGCCCTCCTCTCTTTTATGGAGTAAAAGAGCTGCGTGTGTGGTGACAAGGACACCTTGGGAACAGAAGGCTTTGATTCCACTCTCTGTTCGCCACAGACCACCAGGTCACCTTGGCAACCCCCCTAGCTTGCATTACTGTTAACTCCGCAGAAGCTGGAAGTGAAGCCGAAGAGGTTCCTATTTCACACGCCAGCCGGCTCAGTAGGGGCGGGGGCGGGGGCGGGGGCGGGAGTGGGAGTAGGAGGAAAACCTGAGGTTTGATAGCTTCCCACGGTGGGAACCACCACCCCTGACAGGAATCTACCACACTGGAAAACACCTGTGTTCCAGCCCTTCCGTGGAGTCTGACTGCCCTTTCCTCCCTCCTTTTTTGTTTTTTTTTAAGACGAGTATTGCTGTGTCGCCCAGGGTGGACTGAAGTGGTGCAGCCTCAGCTCACTGCAGCCTCTGCTTCCCAGGTTCAAGCAATTCTCCTGCCTCAGCCTCCTGAGTAGCTGGGACTACAGGCGTGTACCACCACACCCGGTTAATTTTTGTATTTTTAATAGAGATGGAGTTTTGCCATGTTGGCCAGACTGGTCTCGAACTCCTGACCTCAAGTGATCTACCCACTTCGGCCTCCCAAAGTGCCGGGATTGCAGGCTGAACCACCGTGCTCAGCCCCCTCCTCCTATTTCTCTGAGTATAGAAACTGAGGGGACTGAGACTAGAGGGAAAAGGGATAACGGAATTTCAATGACTTAAAAGCTGTAACTCCTGTCTCCCTAAAACGCATAAAACTAAACTGTAACCCGATTGCCTCAGAACCACTTATTCAAGGCTTCTTGGGTTCATTGTTCCTCCAGACTGTGGTCATTCATATTGGCTCAGAATAAACCTCTTTAAAATATCTTACAGGATTTGGTTTTTCTCTTAACACAGGAGATAGCATCAGATCCCACAGGTTGAGGGCTCAGTCCCCAAAACTGCCCCCTCACCTTCAGACACCAGTTGCAAGTCCGAGCATCTGGAACTTCTGACCAACTGGCTTCAAGTTGGGGTTCCTGCAACCCTGTCTTTGAGTTCAATTAATTTAATAGAGTGGCTCACAGAACTCAGGGAAACACGTTTACTAGTTTATTATGAAGGATGTTACAAAGGATATAGATGAAGAGATGCATAGTACAAGGTATAAGGGAAGGGGCAAGGGGCTTCCATGCCCTCCCCAGGGCACCACCCTCCAGGAACCTTCATGTGTTCAACTTTCTGGAAACCCTCTGAACCCTGTCCTCCTGGGTTTTTATGGAGGCTTCATTACATAGGCATGATTGATTAAACCATTAGCCATTGATGATCAGCTTAACCTTCAGCCCCTCTCCCCTTCCTGGAGGTTAGAGGTAGGGCTGAAAGTCCCAACCCTCTAATCCTGCCTTGGTCTTTCCAATGACCAGCTCCATCCCTAATATTGAGCTGTCAGTCATCATTAACACACAAAAAGATAGCACTCAGGAGATTTCAAGGATTTTAGGAGTTGTATGCCAGAAAATGGGATGAAGGCCAAATATATAATTCACAATATCACAGAGAGTAAACAGTTAAAATGATTCATGTGATGTCAGTGACTCGGGTCAAAAGCTAAACTGCTGCAACCATCAAGCCTTAACATGTGATAGTTCAAGGCAGACACTTTGTTTCTCTCACTAATAGTCCAATGCAGGAGTTCTAGGTCAGCAGAACTCTGCTCCACACAGTCACTCAGGGGCCCAGGCTCCTGGTAGCCCTGCCATCTCTCCTACTTGGCATCTAGAGGGGCTCTGATTAGTACTATCCCTGCCAGAAGGAAGGAGGCAAAGGGCATGGGGAGGCTTTACACACATGAGGGGCTTTACACACCAGGCCTGGAATAGGGACCTATCTTTCACTTCTACTTCCACTGGCAAGCATTTGATCTCATGGCCACTCCAGACCACAAGGGAGGCTGGAAAATGGACTCCAGCCTTGAGTCCAGGTAGAAAGGAGGGCCAGTTTTGTTGGACAGCCAGCAGTCTCTGCCCTGATGGCTTTATCAAAATGGAAACATTTGAAAGGAAAACTATTATCTCAGAGTTCAGTTTAACTCTCACATGTCCAGGACCTCTCAGACTTCCCAAAGCTGCCAGTAGAGGGCCAGGCTTTCACTCTGAGGACTGTCCCCTCTCCCAGCTTCCACGGATTCTAGGGCAGAGAATCAGAAGCCCTAGGACCACATTCGAGGTTTATTCTTTGGATCAAGTATGAGCGTCTGTGGCTCTATTTTTAAAGCTAAGTACTTCTTTTTCTGGATGGGTATTGGGGTAAATTGTGCTAGATATGCAGTTAAAGAAAGTACACTCAAGAAATAGATTTCCAGCCAGGCGTGGTGGCTTGCGCCTGTAATCCAAGTACTTTGGGAGACTGAGATGAGAGGATAGCTTGAAGCTGCGAGTTTGTGACCAGCCTGGGCAACATAGTAAGACCTCATCTTTACAAGAAATAAAAACATTAGCCAGGCATGGTGGCACACACCTGTAGTCCCAGCTACTGAGGAAGCTGAAGCAGGATGATCCCTTAAGCCCAGAAATTTGGGGCTGCAGTGAGCTAGGATTGCACCACGGCATGCCGGCAGGAAAAAAAAAAAAAAAAAAAAAAAAAAAAAATTTCCATTAATAATGTTAAATTTTTTTTTACAGTTGTTGTGGAAGATAAAGCCCAGCCTGGCATATGCTCTTTCAAAGGAAGTTCTCAGGAATATCCTGTATATGGCACCAGACCTCAGACAATTCAGGTGGACAAAAACCCTCATGTGTATCAACCTACATAATGCTAGAAAAAAATCTTGAATATTCAAGGTCAGAGTATTTTTTAGAGGGTTTCTGTTTTTCCCTTATTTACAAGTTTGGCTTTTTCCTGATGTTCTATCAGTGACTAGAAATTGTATTAGTCCCTTCTCATGCTGCTATAGGGACATACCCAAGACTGGGTAACTTATAAAGGAAAAAGGTTTAATTGGCTCACAGTTCTGCATGGCTGTGGAGGCCTCAGGAAACTTACAATCATGGTGGAAGGGGAAGCAAACACGTCCTTCTTTTGTTTGTTTTGTTTGTTCTCTCGTGAGAACAAACTCAGTATCACAAGAACAGCATGGGGAAACCACCCCCATGATTCAATTACCTCCACCGTGTCTCTCCCATGACATGCGGGGATTATGGGATTACAATTCAAGATGAGATTTGGGTGGGGAGGCAGCCAAACCACATCAGAGATCAATTTTGACTGTTGGAATTTTGGTGACATAGCAGAAGAATGACACTTTTGGACAAGTCTGGGGTTACATCTAGATATTATTTCCAAATTGCACATTATTTCAGGGACTTGTGACCCCTAATATTTTGGCTTAAGATATGGTTAAGAAGTGGCTTAATTTATAGTACTATGCACCTGGCGCCTATCATAAAACTCCATTAAAACCACAGTCTTGACGATTTTCAACTAGTCAGCCTCCATATATCAGGGGATGGATTGCCCAGGCTGTGGGTTGTCTGACTTTTGAAAACTAAAAATAAAATTCTAAGTCCCTCGCCATCTGAATGGATCCTTCCTCTCGACGAAGGGCATTCCAGAGTTAACCTGAAAAACTAGTTCAGGCCATGATGGAAAGGAGGGGTCAGATATACCTCATTATACCCTCCTCCCTGATGGAGTTCAGGCACAGCTGACCAGCATTAACACGAAAACCGATCCTAAGACTGACAAAACAGACTTTTTGTAGCGATAAGAGATATCCAATTCCAGCCTAACTCTAGTATAGCATCACAAGACAGATAAGAGGCCCTGAAAGAAATTGAAGTATTTTACCCCCAAATTATGTTTCTTTGCCATATCTTGAAATAATCCTGCAAAGCTGTCTCTTGTGGGGAAAATCTACATTCTGAAGAGAACCCCCTTTCTTTTCCAGGCCTCTTTCTTGATCCAAGAGAGAATCAACTCTGATAAGAAACATCTACAATCTATTCTCTCTGAAGCCTGCTACCTGGAAGCTTCTTTTGTGTAAGGGGAACCATTTAGGGGTCTCCACAACCCCTTATCTTAACCCAGACATTCCCTTCTATTGATTCTAGATTTTTAGATAATAACCTCTTTCTACCAATTGCCAATCAGAAAGTCTTTGAATCCCCCTGTGACCTGAAAGCCCCACCTTGCTTCGAGTTGTCCTGTCTTTCCAGACCAAATCAGTGTACATACTACATGTATTGATGGATGTCATATGTTTTCCTAAAATGTTTGAAACCAAGCTGTAGCCCGACCACCTTGGGCATATGTCCTCAGGATCTCCTAAGGGCTGTGTGACAGGCTATTGATCACTCATATTTGGCTCAGAATAAATCCGCAAATATTTTACAGACTTTGACTCTTTTTGTCGACACTTTATTTCTCTACTTTTTCTCTGTGAGGCCATTTTGTGGTGTTTTTTTTTTGGTGTGCTTCACACCCATGGAGACCAGGAAAGGCAAGATTACGGAAAATCAGTTCCAACTAGAGGTGTTGCTCATCAGTGGTGAAACATGAGGACAAGGAGGCTGGATCTAATGCTTAAATCACATCCTTGCACTATCCTCTGCACCTGCAGTGTGCTCTAACTTGCGAGTTGCAGCTGTGGTCAGAGCAGCTGTTTTAGATAAAGGAGTGAGTTTGCTCTGCCTGGTCAGATACTCTCCTGCCCTTTTATCTGTTGAAAAACGCTCTGGAGACCTCATGGAAGAGGTAAAAACACTCAGGTGTAAAAGATTTCTAAGGTTCACTAAATATAAGCCTTCTCAGAGCCAACTGCTTGTAATCCCTGATGCCTCAAGCAGAAGGAATCAACCTCTGTTCTGGAAGCTGGTGTCTGTAAGTACCAAACTCCCTCAGTTCAGGGAATAATTCATGAGTAGGTTGTTCCTTAAATGCATGAAAATGGGTCTTACAGTTGGCAGCTTTTTCGCCTGTGCCTGAGGTGGGCCTCAGCCACAATGAATCCAGCATAAATGCAAATTGCAGAAAGCTCTTGACTTCTGTAGGCATGTTTCTCTGTTTAGGCAATTTTTTTCGAGGAAGAAGCTTGGGATATAACATCTTACATGGTGCAGTTTGCATGCACAAGGCTAGATAAAAAATGCCTCAACTGTTAAGCAAACAAACAGTTGGTCTTCTTTATTCTCTTTCCCTTTTCCTTTGTTCACCTTAGGCCGCTTAGAGCTTGTCTATACATGTCTTAAGTAAGGGTATTAAGGCAAAGGTATGGGTAGAAAGAAAAGGAAAACGTGAGCAAAGTGATGAAAAACCAATAGAAAAATTTTGTGGGGAAGTTTTAATGGTTGCCACTACAAGAAAATCACCTGTAAATCTCTAACTTTTAAAACTGTAACTCTGTTTCCCATAAACAGTTAACTAAATGTTAACTCCATTTTGGCTGGGTGTGGTGGTTTGTGCTTGTAATCCCAGCACTTTAGGAGGCCAAGGTGGGAGGAGCCTTTCAGCCCAGGAATTTGAGACCAGCCTGGGCAACATAGGAGACCTCGTCTCTACAAAAACTTTTACAAAAACAAAGTTAACTTCATTTAACAATGCTTAGGCAAATTCCACTTAGGATAGCATCAAAAATAATAAAATACTTTGGAATGAGGCCGGGCGCGGTGGCTCAAGCCTGTAATCCCAGCACTTTGGGAGGCCGAGATGGGCGGATCACGAGGTCAGGAGATCGAGACCATCCTGGCTAACACGGTGAAACCCCGTCTCTACTAAAAAAACTACAAAAAACTAGCCGGGCGAGGTGGCGGGCGCCTGTAGTCCCAGCTACTCGGGAGGCTGAGGCAGGAGAATGGCGTAAACCCAGGAGGCGGAGCTTGCAGTGAGCTGAGATCCGGCCACTGCACTCCAGCCTGGGCG